>NC_056730.1:526933452-527040952 GCF_019279795.1 Protopterus annectens | reverse complement strand
TCTTTACTTGTATTTGTAGTTCTGCTGCTATTTAACTATGACCCCTGAGTTTTTCATTTGCATCACTCCAAAGTGTTTCACTTAGTAATACTTGCATAGACCCATTGTCCACTGAATTCTAGTCTGCATTTTTAAAGTGATTTGTAATAATTAAATATATAAATAAAATATATTCTGATAAAATCACACATTTCTTCTTATAATATCACTAACCATGTGCATACAACATATGTATTATGCACCTTTCCTGTTTTTTAGATGTGATTGTTTACCATATATGTTTGACATTCTGGTTGCGATCTGTAGAAAAATATTGTATGGTGCATCATTAGATAGCAGCCATGCAAAGGATGTAGAGATTCTAAGACTATGCAAACTGTATGTCTTCTTAGCTGTGAGCCATTCCACATGGTATATTTCCAAATAGTATCCTTGTCTGTAAATCCTAAGCCTTTGTCTTTATGAATAATTCATGAAATACCTTTGCCATCTTTATAATTTAACTCGCGTTATTGCCTTGGACAAATTCATACACCTTGCTCAGATGTTCACTTTTAACAACTGCATCCTAGAATATTATGGGAGTGAGAGAATTTTCAATTTTCTAGTTTTCTGTATTGACTGTTAATATTTTAAGCTTAGAAAACATAGCTATCCTTAATAAAGATCTTCTTCATTTACACTTTTTACTCTTTTTCAATCCACTGACTAAGTGAATCTTTTATAATAGTAGTAGGAACTTCACTTGTTATCAGGAAAAGATGGTATGAGATGTTAGCTTGACAGTTTCTGAGCAAACAGTGCATACGATCCTTTGGAGGAAAGGAGGAGAAAATGAAATTACATGAATATATTAGAATGTAATTTATCTATTTTTGAATGAGAAGCCAAGCTAGCACTGGAATGCAGCGAAATGAATTGCAAAAGAAATATAATGTCTTTACTTGCTCAGACTTTTTCTTTTTCTTTTTAGGTAATATGTCACGGGTAGCACTCTCTAAGTCTCGAGCAGAGAAGACACGACTCCCAGCAGTCCCAGTTCCCCATGTAGTGGTTGAGATTGTGCCAGGTCGCTTCACAGAAGCTGACTGGGCTTTCATGATAGCAGAGGAGGAGGGGGAGGAGATCATCGCAGAGCTCATGGATGATCTGATGACAAAAGTGATGGATGAATGCTATAAAGTATACCTTGTGCGTCAGGTAGGCATGGATTAATGATTTCCAGTTGTTTTTACTGGAAAAATTCAAAATGTCAGTATTTTCATGTTCTTGTATTGTTCTTTATTTTGTAACTTTTTTTTCATTACTCATTCATAATTGTTGCTTTTGTGTTTGTGATCTTTTCTCTTCTAATTTAGCATCATGTCTAGTGTATGTTCCTTGGCTTAAATTTCTGAAAAATTAATAGTTTAGTTGAACATCTGAAGAATACCAATCTTTGGTTTCTAAAGGACATATTTCATGCCACACTGAATATTGCAAAATCTGCTAATGTTGTTGTTTGTCTTTCAGCTTTTTCCCGGTAAGGGGTCGCCACAGTGGAACTCCGGTCCGCTAATGATTGGCAGTAGATTTTTACGAAATGCCGAGGTGCCAGCTCGATGCCCAACCTTCAACGAAGGCACGCCCATTTATGCATGCATGTCTTTCGAACGCTACCCAACCGCGAAATATGCTAATAATTGTCTGGAATGCACAAGAATGATATAGGTTATTTTAGCCATTTAAAATGAACAGTTTGCTCCTTACAAAGCAGGTGTTGTACAACATGTATGTAACAGCGAATAGTCCCTTCTGTCAGAGTAATACATATTAGTACTTCGCTGCTTTCATACCTTATTATGCAGCTGCTTTACAAAGTTTATCCAACAACTTTATTTTGGAAGAACCTACATTAACAGTATTCATTTGTTTACACAATAAGTGAGTAAGTTTGCTAACTATAGACAACCTTTTCGGATAATATCTGAATGAAAATATAGTAAAAAAAAAAAAACTATGTGTAATTATACATATGAACAACACACAGTATCTCTCAGGTGTTTTCCCTTACAGCTGCTTGTGTAACCTGAACTTGTAACACAAATGTTTGACTAAACTTCCTTGTATAACATGAAATCAGAAACATAAAAACTCAAATAACAAGTACTCAAGCTTATTGGTAATTTGAGAAAATACTAAAGTTTTAGTCATTTTTTTGCAGGGGGGAAACCCCCTTTACATTTATGTGGGAGCAACAACCCTACCTCCAATGCACAACTCACAAGCTTAATTAATCTTATTCTGAAGTCATTTTATCTTGGAGAAACACATTTCAGTGTCTGTCATTGGCCGTTTTATTTCATTCTTTTCTCTGGAGGCTGTGATACTAAGCCATAAAAAATAGACATACAAGCAACAACATCTCAGTGGTATGTGTATTAAGCAGTAAACATATGATTAATTGCCAGGCCAATGTTAGCATCTTGGGAGCCCCCACCAGATTTTAAGTGGGGGGGGTGCCCTAGGCACTTCCAGTCTATGCATCACCCTGTCACTACCACCCCTGCTAAGCAACCTTTTAGTTCATACTGCAAACATTTAGGAGTAGTAAGCACAGACTAACCTTTTGCTAGAGTTTTCTTACATTACAACAGACCTATGTACTACACTATCTTGTCACATCTCACAAAAGGACATTTACATTTACTGGCATTTAGTTGCAACAATGACACATCGCAGCACCTCTATGTACAGGTCTGAACTTGGGTGAAATGATGCCCTAGGCCTATTGTTTCAACCACCCCCACAACACACAGACACACACACACACACCTTTAAATCATCAACTTACCAGAACATCGACTCATTTAACAGCAAGGCAAAAACAGTGAAGGTTTAAACTGTGAACTCCCGTAACGGAGAATTGTGCCTCTGGGAAACTAATCACTTGGCCACCACTAATGACCACAACGTCATAAACAAATTAAACTCACCGAAGTGCTTCACCCCCCCCACACACATACACACCCCATGTGCAGGCTGTGCCCCTCCCCCGAACACACACACCCTACCTAAATATACTAACTCTGAGATTACACTATAGTGGAGAAAAGGGTAAATGTTGCCATGGTGGTCAAGTGGTTAGCTTCCCAGAGGCAAAAATTTCCATTCCAATAGTTCTCTGTTTTAAACCTTTGCTGTTGTTATCATCATCTTGCTGTTAAGCAAGTCAACATTCTGGGAAGTCAACAATTTCAAGGGGAACCACATACATGCACACACACAAACACACCTTACCTTCCACACATCTTGGGGTCCCTATACCATAAATAAAGATGGAAAAAAATGCTCAAACGGCCAATAAACTACTATTTCTGGGCCAGAAACCACTCCTCTTTTGGTAGATAGGCTACCTACTACTTACTACTCCCACTGATAAGCTAGAAGGCTTCCCTCCAACACAGAAAGGCTTTGGGGGCTCAAGCTTACAAACAGTCCTGGATACAGCAAATCTGTATCTGTACTAGACTAGTTACAGGAATGGCAGGAAACAAGCTTAGAATTTGTTTGTTTTACAGAAAAGCAGCTAAAACAACACTAGGATAAAGGAGGAGCAGAAGATAATTCAAGGTTAAGAAACTAAGTGGGTTGGCCTTCTCAAATGTTCTTTCTGTATTAGGTAGAATGACCTAATGACACTAGACTGGGAGGAGTGTCCCAGATCAAATTTACAGTAGGGGTGGGCAACTGCAAAGCCACCAAGTATAAGAACAAGACACCAATAGAGAAACAGGGTGGGAAAATAAATCAGTTATATGATACATTCCTTCACAGGAAACCAGAACAAACAATCAGAAGTTTAACAAATGGAGAAAATTTCCAATTAATACCTTACACAAAGTGAAACTAGGTAGAAAAGATTTACAAACAGTGGTACAGTAAAAACCTTATTTATCAGGCCCTGTGAGACAGACAATTTTAGTATAACCATACAGATTAGTTTATAGCTATAAAATACAGTAAAACGTATGCAGTAGACAATAAAAGTGCTATACATCTCTTAGAATAAGCAATAACTAGTAAAAAATAAGCAAAAAATAGGATGCTTTCATCAACATTCATGCCTGACAGTCACAGGTCTTCTCTCACACAATCCATCCATCTCTTCTAGCTCCTGTTGTTTCCTCTTCCCTTTTTTCTGTGTATTCCACCAAATTGTATTCACCAAATTGCATTCTGCTTTCCTGTACATGTGCCCAAGCCATTGTAATTTGTTCTCTTTGACCATCTCTGGAAATGGAGATATTTTGGCTTCTGCTCTAATGTTCTTTTTTGTTCATCTATCCTACAGTGTGCATCATACTACCTGTTTCAGGCACGTCATGTCCAGTACCTCTAGCTTCCTTAGCTGTTCTGTCTTCACTACCCAGGTTTCTATACTATACTATACAGTACTGTCACACCACCGTTTTTTTTGTGTGTTTGTGTGTTTGTGTGTGTGTGTGTGTTTGTGTGTGTTTGTGTGTGTGTGTGTGTGTGTGTGTGTGTGTGCTGTACCAGCTTTTCTTTGTGAATGCATACACACACACACACACACACACACACACACACACACACACACACACACACGCATATGATGATATACCCAGATATATATACACATATAGTCCATTATGGTCAAAACTTTAAAGTAATAAACAATATATAGAGGGTGAACATAAGAGCCTTAATACAGTTAAGAATGACTGATGAAATGAATGAACCACAAAGCATCAAAACAACCACTACACATAGCAAAAGTACAATTTTTTTTTTTTGTGGGACAAGGCTTTCCCAAACACCAGAGTTAAATATACCAACTCCATGGTTGCACAAAGTCAGGGAAAGAAGAAATTTACCTGAAAATTGGAATTGCTGCCTGCACGTGCAGAGAGCTACACAGGAAATAATGCCCTAGGACAAATACAAACCGATCTTAGCACCAGCATACAAATAGTAGTCTGCACGTAACCTTCAGTTTAGCGTTATTGCCAAATGCATATACTGGCATTCAACCTTATGTGGACTCACTCAATAATGAGTTTTGCAAATATATCCATACATACATGCACCACACCCACATATCATGTGTGGGTGTAAATTTCCAGCACTCTTCATGGTAGTGCCACAGTCTGAATCTGATTTACTGTCTTCTATCTCACACTTTTACAAGAAGTCCCTCAAACCTCTGTAACTCACAGAAGTCACTGGCAGTTTAGGCTGTGAGCTGCTAATGAGCTTTATCCTTTAGTAATCGATTTGATTCCCTTGGTCTTCATTTTTTGTACTGAGTGAGACACTACTCCTGCATCTCCCATGAAAAATTAATTTACATATAATAGGTTTAATCAGTTAATGGAAAAAAAGTTATGAGGGTTGATAAGGAGGGAGATATTTGTTGCTAAAATCTCAAGTGCAGAATGGTTAAGCTAATTACAGAATGATATTTGTATTATAGTTAACACTTGCATTTTAATACTACGTATGTTGTACCGTACATTGGAAATGCACCACTGAGCAGATGTTCCTGAGGCATATTTAATGGACAGCTTCACTACCTCCGAACCAACCATAGCTGTAGCCTGTCTAGGGGCAAAATATAGAGGATTATGACTGGGTCTCTATTCGTAATCAGGTTGTTATGTGTTTGAGAAATGGCAGTCAAAAAATTCACTTAAGAGAGAACATATTTATTGCATCAATTTACCATAATGTAAAAATAGTCTTAATCAAAAGACTCTTCTTATAGAAAGCAACAAAACGGGTATAGAGATGCTATCAGAAGTACTATCAAAGGGAAGGTCCAAGTGACTCTGACATACCATTTTATTTAGAGATGCCTCGCCTTTCTGTAGTAGGAAAGATCTTACATTTTCTGAGCATCTGGCAGCAGACTGATGGTGGCAAGTGTATTCTGCACTAATTTCAAAAGATCAAACAGTTCACTTTTCACAGGTATTATACTTTAAGCTCATCAAATTCCATCTCCGCAATTAATTGTAGTATTGGAGTTAGCTTTCCATTTGCTATAGAAGGAGATGATTCAGTTTATGCTAGACTAGGAGAATAAAAAGGTGTTTTATTCCAGCTTCCTTGTGATGAAGTTATCAGACAGCATTCAGAGCTCTAACAGGATTATTTTGTTTTGCAGGTGACATTAAGGTGGAAGGGACTTTAGAGTGGGGAGAAAGAATTCAAAGGGGTTTGAGGAGACTGGCAGAGTGCGATGAGGAGCGGCATCTAAGGTTTAATGCAGGACAGGATAAAGTACTTCTCCTAGGCTATAATACTTACAGCAAAATGGAATGCTGAATGGAAAGAGTCACCCTAAAACAGAACAACTCCTGAAGAAGACCACCAGAGACCAACTGAGTAGGCTATAACCAACTCCAGTGAGATGTGAGGCTATATCTTTTGGAGACTTCAGAATATTACCCCTCTCTCTAGATTCTTGCTAGTGTGTCTGTTAAAGTATTGTGTTCATTTCTGGATTCCTTTCAGGAATAATATCAAGCTAGTTGGGAAAGTACAAAGAAATGCTAAAGGATAATAAATGTTGTGGAAGATAAAAGGTTTGAGGAGAGGTTAAAGGAGCTGAAGCTTTCTCACTTGAGGATAGACAAGAAAGGGGAGTTATGCTATGAGTGCACAGCACATTTAGAGGGCAGTGTGATATCATGGAGCTGAACAGGAAAGACTGATGAGTTATGCCTACCACATTCTATTATATTAAGGTTTCAAAGTTCAGCACGGGCAATAGAAAGTGATTTTTCATGGGAAAGAGTGGTGTATAAATGGAACATGTTACCTGAGCAGGTAGTAGTAGCCTTTAAGACTGAAGAGTTTTTAATGAAGCCAACAAGCAGAAGTAAGATGAAGCAGCACCAGGCTATTATAAAACCAGCAACAGTTTATTCAGGAAACAGGCACAGGCGAAGGCATAAGCGCTTTCGCAGTATTACAACTGCTTCATCAGATGCATAAAATCTAACTAATTAAATGCCCATTAAATAAGAAAGTGAAGAAAATCACATGACATCCTAATAAAATGAGATAACATTTCAAATATATACAATACTAATAGTAAACATATATATAAAAAGTGACAGTGTATAAAAGGTGGGGGTTGAAAGGGAGTTTATTAAAACACCCCTTCTTATTTAAAATAAGACGTGCTTTCAACATTGGTTACAATGGTACTTTATCATTTAGTCCTGACCCTGTATCTGCTCTTAATCTAATAATCCATTTGCTTTCTAATCACTCTATTTCATTTCTAATATCACCTCCCCTGAGACTTTCCTGTACCATATCTATAAGTTGAAACCTAAATACATGCTCTGGGGAAGGGTCTGCTACATATTTAGCTAATGCATTCCTAACCATAGTATTTATTATATCATTGAGATGTTCTCTTACCCTTTCTTTCAGTCTTCTGACCGTTTTACCTGCATAAAATTTACTGCAGGTTTTACACGCTGCTAGGTAAACCACATGACTGCTTGTTACAAGTTGCCTCCACTGAAAATTTATAGACCTTCTTCTGGTCTGGGTGAAAAAATTTACCTGTTTGATCTATATAACTGCAAAAACCACAGTTATAACAAGGTCTAGTATTATTTTTATTTTTATAAGAATCATGTTGTTGTTTCCTTCTGTCATGCCCCATGAGACACTTGGGGTAACATAGCCGTTGACCTGTAGATTTATTTTTCTGTATTTATTTCTCTATAAACTTTGCTAGGACATTCACCTATTACAGTTTCAATTATGTACTTGTGGTCATGACACCCCAGTGTTTTTTAATAATGTCAACTACACCTTTAGAATCCTTAGAATATGTTCTGGTACCCTGCACCTAAGCTCATCTAACTTATTCAAACATGCAGGTGGATTTGAGGAAAAATAAGGCCTTCTTTCATTCCCTCTTCTTTGTATTACTTCAAAGAAACGTAGCTTATCAGATACTTCCTTTTTATCATATCCCCTTGCTACAAACCTTTCTTCTGGCTCTCTCAGTTCTTTCTTAAAATTTCCCTCACTAGCATTAACTTGTGATGTTCTTATAGCTTGCCCTTTCACCACATTATTAAAGGTAAAATGTGGGTGCATACTACTTCAGTGCAAGTAAGTGTTCTTGTAACAGGGTTTTCTATATGTCATAGTATCTATTGCCCCATCTTTCCTTTACCTTCAGTAACACATCCAGAAAACTGACCTCTCGATCTGAACAAGTCATCACAAACTTTAAAAAGCTTGTGCTTGTATTAATATAATTATAAAAATCTGACAATTCCATAGTAGTGCCTTCCCATATGAAAAACAGGTCATCCATGAATCTTCTGTAGAAAATGACATGTTTGCCTAACACACTACCTAATACATGTTCCATCTCCCATACTAGCATGATAAGATTGGTGTAACTATTGGCACATAATGTGCCCATAGCTACGCCATCTGTCTGCAAGGAAGACATTATTGTATAAAATCATCTTAACCAAAGCATTTCAACCTTCTCAGTCGAGAAATAGTTCTGTTCAAGTAAAAATGTTTTAACCCGCTCTATACTTATAGTATTTGGTATTACGGTGTACATAGAGTGTAACCAAAAACCATTCACCTTTTTTAAGTCATATAAATCACATAAAAATTGTCTAGAGTCCTGTAAGATGTGAGTGTTACAGTTAATAAATGGTCTTAAATGTTTCTACAGAAAAATAGGCATTGCTTCGGTACACCACTTTTGTCCTGCCGCTATGGGCCTGATCTGTGGACTAGTAGGATTCTTGTGTACTTTTGAGAGACCCTGTAGGTTCATAGATAGGTACTAGGCTATCTGCCCAAAGGCATTTATAAGCCTAGCCGGAATGTGTTGGCTTTCGCCACCCCCTTAGATTAGTTCCCTGTGCCTCAGTCCAGCAGGGCTATTGAAGTGATCCCTGGGGTAAACTTTCTGTTTCCCATCCACTCGTCAAGGTTTCTCTTGAAGAGGGTTAGTAAGGAGCTCTGCCTAATGTAGACTGGAATCTTGTTCCAGAGCATGGGAAGTCTCTGGGACAGGAATCTATCCCTCCAGCACTTCCTATTTATTGTTGTGGTGAGGTTTAGATCCCTGGAGCGTGTGGCTCGAGGGGATATGGTTTTCTTTAGGTGGAGCATGTCCATCAATTCTGGGTTGGACATGGCCTTGTATAACTGATATTTTAGGATGTTCCATATAAAAATAGTCAAATAACCCTTGAACCAACATTTTATTTCTTAACATATTTCACAGCTCAGTTTTCAGTGCATTAACCATCTTTAATATGTTAAACATTCTAACCTTTCTATAAAACTTAACATTATTTAACATCTCTTTCATCCTATCTTTGTACCAGTCAGAATCCATATAGAGCAAAATCCCTAATAGGGAAGGCATCTCTGATCAATACTAGCAAAATATTACGATCCTTCATAAAATCATCCAAGGCCAGCTTCGAGAGAAAAATTGCACAGGACACCAAAGACAATCATAAGGCTTTTTTCAGTTATGTTAGGAACCTGGGATGCAACTCCCAGACTTGTTCTGAGTTGATTCTAAACGACAAAAAATACACTGAACCCACAGACATCGCCAATATCCTGGCAGACAGGTTCAGTGCAAACTTCTCCACCCCCTCCCCCCCAAAAGAGCAAGTATCTATCTCGGCAGAGGGCTGCCTCCCAAACATCTCTGATGCTCAGGTGAAGGCTGCCCTCTCCAAAGCAAAAAACACTGCTTCCATGGGACAAGATGGCGTCCCAGGTTGCGTTCTACATGAACTCCAAGAGGAACTAATCCCTCAAATAAAACAGCTATACAATCTCAGCCTCACTACAGGATATGTGCCCACAGAATGGCGTACAGCAACAGTGGTCCCACTCCACAAAGGTGGAGCCTCTACGGACCCTGGAAACTATTGCCCCATAAGCCTGACTAGCTTAGTCTGCAAGGCTATGGAGAAGATCATCATGGAGCTCATAAACAAAGACATTGGGGACCTACAGACACTAGATCCTACCCAGTTCGGCTTTGTCAAGGGCAGATCCTGCCTTTTGAACCTGGTTTACTTCTTTGAAACAGTCACCAAAGCCATAGATGAAGGGAAGGTAGTCCACACAGCCTATCTGGACCTTGCAAAGGCATTTGACACAATACCCCACTCGGGCATCATAGATAATCTATCCAGCTTAAATATAAACCCCTATGTCACAAGATGGGTCGCAAACTGGCTCAAAGACAGAACCCACAGAGTGAGAGTTGCTGGAGCCATGTCAGACTCGAAACTGGTCACAAGTGGCATCCCACAGGGTTCTGTCCTGGGACCACTCTTGTTCGGTATATACTTTTCCAAGGTACAGGCAAATGTGGGAGGACTATGGCTCACCAAGTTTGCAGACGACTGCAAACTGGGCACCATAATCGACTCTCCAGCTGACACAAACATCCTTCAAAAAGGTCTCACAGAGACAGATAACTGGTGCCATCACCATGGTTTAAAGCTAAATGCCAAAAAATGTATAGTCATACCCTTTGGCAAAAACAATGTGCCCACAAATTACCACATAGGCGGAAACCCATTAAGTACAGAGAAAGTTATTAGGGACCTGGGGACCCAAGTTGATAGCAATCTCTCCTTTGAGAACTACATTGCCAAAGTGGTTAGAAAGACCTTCTACATAGCCCACCTCATCACGAAGGGTTTCACATGTAGATCAAGAGAGGTAATCGTGCCCCTTTATTCATCCCTCATCAGGCCCATCATAGAATACAATGCCCCTTTTGGGTGATGTACCTTACCCGACACCTGCAGCAATTAGAAAAACCCCAAAAGTATCTCACCAAGAGGATCAAGGGTCTCAAACAGATGCCATATGCTGCTCGGTTAAAAAAACTCCAGCTCTACTCAGTTGCATACCGCCTACTTAGAGGCGATCTATACCTGACATACAAAGCTATGTCAAATCCAGAATTAATGGACATGCTCCACCTCAGTAAATCTAAATCCCTTAGAGCCACACGCTCGAGGGACTTGAACCTCAGCACAGAAATAAATAGAACTTGCTGGAGGGACAGGTTCATAACCCAGAGGCTCCCTTCGCTCTGGAATAGAATTCCAGTTCATCTGAGGCAGAGCACCTCACTGAATCTCTTCAAGAAGAATCTCGATAGGTGGATGGGGGATTGTAGGTTTGTCCCAGGGATTACTCCCGTGTCACTATTAGACAGAGCCACAGTAAACTAAACCTTAAAAAGGGCACAGTATACTCAAATCAAGGGGTGGCGTAAGCCATACAGAATCAGGCTAGGCTTATAATTGCCCTAGGGCAGATAGCCTAGTATGAACCTATGAACCTATGAACACTATGGGTCTCCCCTAATCTTCAGGACAAATTACCATACTATCCTCTCTCATTAACTTCAACATGGGCGGTCTCTCATTAAAAGACATATTCCTAAAATTACTTTTCTTACTTTCCCAGTGTTTGTAAACATCAACACAATTTTTCAAATGCTTCTACAAGAGGGTGTAGTGCAGGCATATACATACTTGGTCTTCTAAACTGTGAAAATGTACTATTAGCAGAATCATTATTGTCATGAAAATCCAGTTTCAACATTACATTTCGTGTAAACATTTTCAAGTTAGTGATAACTTCTGTTGAAAGCATGTCCTCTTTTTAAATAAGAAGGGAGTTTTAATAAACTCCCTTTCAACCCCCCACCTTTTATACACATTCACTTTTTTATATGTTTACTATTTGTATTGTATATATTCAAAATGTTATCTCTTTAAGAGTTTTACTAGGATGTCATGTGATTTTTTTTCACTTTGTTATTTAATGAGCATTGAATTAGTTAGATTTTATGCATCTGATGAACAGTTGTAATACTGCAAAAGTGCTTATGCCTTTGCCTGTTTCCTGAACAAACTGTTGCTGGTTTTATGATAGCCTGGTGTTGCTTCATCTTACTTCTGCTTGTTGGATTTATTTTTTGGCTCAAGAAGCATTTATTCAGCACACACTGGTAATATTGGAGATTTTAATGAAGGCCTAAAATCGGTGGTGGGCTAAGGAAAAGGAAAGAGAACAGGTAACTAAAAGATACTAGCTACGCAAATGGGGCAGACTAGATAACCATCACAACTGCACAATGTAATGTAAGTGGAGAACATTAAAGGATTTACTATACCAAAACAGATTTCTGCCATTTTTCTAATATTTGGTCCTCTTTGTGTCTGTGAACCATTAGCCCCTCCTCCATTCATCTAGAGAGGCCATCATCTGTATATCCATGAAAAGTTGGTTGGTCCATTCCTCACTGCTCTCTCACATTTTGTCTAACCACATATAGCCAGGGGCACCTTAGTCTGAACAGCCTGAGGTTATGGTTTCATCCTCCATACCAGGTCCACCTACATTTTAAGATAAACTCTACTTGGCCTCAGCCTGGGAAACTAGCAGTGACTTTGGTGGCTGTAGTACTAATCTCCTCATTATGCTTTCTTCTTCACATTCCTGGCTCCAGATACATCAAGCACTGTTTGGCAAATACATTCATGCCTTGGCTCAAATACTGCTTGTGTATCTGCTTTGATGCCCTGCCTCTGCTGAGTGCCAATAAAGTAAAAGATTCAGCAACCTTCCTCCATTTCCAGATGGGCAAGCCAGCAGTCATTCCTCTAATCCTCCTCAGCCAGCTCCTTCACTGCTGAGGTTGGCATTTGATCTGAGGTTATCAGGGGCACAGTCAGTGGTTTATCATTTTGTACCATGGAAGACTTTGAAATGTTGACTTTAAATAATTTGTAACTTCTAAAAGGCAAATAGTCATGGATGGCCACTCTGGATGTGAAAGATGCATACCTGCATATCATCATGCGATCACATTTTATTTTATTTATTTTATTTTACATTTGTTAATCGGGCTAGTCTAACTGGATATATTTCCATTTTCAGTAGAGGCCCGGGGAGAAAAGCTCCATTGGCAACAAATAAAAATTGAAATTTAACAATTAAAATTAAAAATCAATACATAGTAAATGAATGGATTTCAATAGAAGATTGTTAAAAAGATAGGAAGTAATAAGAATACTAAAAAAAAATACAGTAGTATTAATAAAGTAAAGTAGGTATTTACAATAGTAAAGGTGATGATATGTACAGGATAATTCAATATGCAGTGAGATACATGTAGACTATCAGTACATCAAACAGGATAGAGACTTTCAGAGCATCAAGCAGGATAGATTACACCAGTATGTTGAATTGTATTAAGCAGTTACGGTCCTACTTCAATGAATGTGAAATAAGTAGAGGTTCAAGAGGAGAAATATCTGTAGTGAAGGAGAAGATTAATTAGGGTTGCTGCAGGGGCATAACCAGTGTGTATTGAGGTGTCTTTTGAGGTTTTGTTTAAAGAGAGGCAGTGAAGAAATTAAAGTTAGTTCATTAGGCAGTAGGTTCCAGTTTTTTCCAACAGAGTTGGAAAACAGAGAAGCTCCAGCCATGTTGTAAGACTTGCTTATGCTAGCAAGAAGTTTGCTGGAAGAGCAAAGAGAATTTAGATTTTTGTAGGGGATTATGAGATTGGAGAGTATAGGAGTGCTGTTAGGTTTATAAAATATCTTGTGGGCAATGGTGAGTTGGGAGAGTTTCAATTGGTTTTGAAATTCAAGCCAGCCTAGCTGCATTAGATTCAGACAGTGGTGAGTTCTAAAAGGATTGCCAGTGGCAAATCTGGTGATGTTATTATAGGAATTAGCTAGTTAGATGAGATTATTTTTCTTTAGATTAGTGTATATTAGTGAGGCATACAGAAACGTTGAAATGAAATGGGAGTGTGCAATCTTAGTTCTGGCTATTGGTGTTAGGAAAGGTTTAATTCTATATAAGGAGTCTATTTTTCTGTTGACAGTTTTTATGGTGTTATTTATGTGGCTGTCAAATGTAAGGTTATTGTCAATAGTAATTCCTAGCAATTTAGTGGTAGAATCGGGGAATATAATTGTGCCATTATTGGAGATGAAGGAGAAATCTATGGGGGAGGATTTACTGGTGGGTGTGAAGAGAAGGAGTTTAGTTTTTTTGGCATTGAGCAGGAGGCGACGTTTTGTGAACCATGTTTCAACTATGTTGAAAACATTCTGAGTAAGAGAATGTAGATCAGTTGGGGAGTTTGCTGAGTATACTAGTGTAGAATCATCTGCATATTGAATGCAGGTGGCTTGTGGAATGGCTACATGGAGGTCGTTGATAAACAGTGAGAAAAGAAGTGGACCTAGAATAGAGCCCTGAGGGACTCCAGAGTGTGACTGACAGAAGGGATGATATATTATTTTCCCAGACAACTGCCTGTTGCCTATTGGTAAGGTAGGACTTGAACTATTTAACTGCCAGACAGTCAAGGGAAAGGGATTCAAGAATGTTGATAAGAAGGGCATGGTTTACCATGTCAAACGCTTTTGAGAGGTCAATAAAGAGTGCAGAAGAGAGGCTGTTTTTATTACTATTTCTATTGATGGTTTCTGTAAAGGATAATAGGGCAGTTGTGGTGCTATGGGATGGCCTAAAGCCATGCTGACAGTTTGCTATGATGTTATGTTGAGATAAATGGTTTAATAGTTGTTGGTGAATGCATTTTTCCATAATTTTTGCAAAGGGTGATAATAGAGCTATTGGCCGGTAGTTGGAATAATCATTAGAGGTACCCCCTTTGTGCAGGGGGATAATATGGGAGATTTTCCAGATGTCTGGAACAATTCCTTATTTAATGGTTCTATTTATGAGGATGGATATGGGATAAGAAATTACTTTGGCTGCTTTTTGCAGGTATTCAGATGGTAGCTGGTCAGCAGAAGGAGTACAAGGTTTAAGTTTTTGGATGAACTTACAGATGAGAGTGGTTGAGATGGGTTGTAGATGGAATGTTGGTAGAGTGCCAGGTATAGTGGTGGGGAGGCTTGAGTTGTCAGGGACTAATTGACTGGCTAGTGATTGTATGGTCTCTGTGAAGAAGGTATTGAAGGTATTGGCAGTTTGGTGGGGGGTATTTTGTTCAGCCTGAGATGGGGCAGGTGTATGTGAGTGGCCTGGGTACAGGAGTTTTTTTATACTTAACCAGAACTTTTGGGGATTGTTTTGGTGATTTTGCTATAATTTACAGTAGTAGTTCTTTTTGTCTGTAGGTATTGCATTTTTTGTAATATTTCTTAAATGCTTAAAAGTTTGTTCATCTGAGATATTTTTGTTAGCTCTCCATTTAGCCCAAGACTTGTTCCTAAGTAAAATTGTTTGTCTGGTTTCTTTAGAAAGCCAGGGGGCAGGCTTGGACTTCATTCTAATGGACCGTTTGGGTGCGTGCTTATCTAGGATTGATAAGAATTTAAAGTTTAGGTATTTAACAACTTCTTCAAGTGGTAGGGTTTTTAAAGGGTTCCAGTCACAGGCTCTAAGTTCATTTTGGAATAATACTGGGTTAAAGTGTTTGTTGGTACGTGCAGTCCTATATGTGGGGGGGTTAGAGATATCATTTTTTTGCCTTAGGATGTAGGTCAAAGAATGATCGCTTACATCGTCTGGCAGAGTTCCTACCTTGTAAGCTTGTTTCTGTTTATTTATAAGTATCCAGTCTAAGGTGCTCTCTTTCTTATTTGGTTTATTGATTCTAGTTGTGGAGGTAATAGTTTGACTAAAGCCGTGAAGGCTGATATGGGAGGTAGGATTATCAGTGTTAACAACGTTCCAGTCAGTATTAAAATCACCAAGTATTATTGTTTCTTGGGGGTAGGTTGAGGACACCCATCTTAGAATATCCTCTATAGCATTGATATTATTACTGGGGGGTAGGTAGATACAGATGATATATAAAGATTTATTTTGGTTGATTTGAAATCTGGTGATAAGGACTTCTGCCAAAGAAAGCAAGCACTTAATGCTTTAAGTAGGAAAGTTTCAGTCTCCATTTTCAGTCCTACTGTTTGCCTTCTGCACAGCACAGTCTTTGTAGAGTACATACCTCCAGTTTTTATCTCATTAAATTCTTTGCAAATCCAAATTTTTTTCTTATTTGGGCCACAAGTTAATAATAGCAGGCTTCCCATAAGAGCTGCAGAACTAGTACTTTTAGTTCTACAGTACTTCAAACTATGTTTTTATTTATAAAATATTTCACCCTATTAGGAATCAGTCCATTCCATGTTATTGATGGACAGCAGGTTGATATCCACTTCTTGCAACCCCCTTCAGTGAATTAATCCAAATACTGAGGGTACCTGATACTCAAAAAGCAGGACAGAGAGGGGGGTCATCAAGAGGATACATTTTGATGCACATGCATCTCGAAGATGTGGATGGCATTGTACATTAAAGGACAAGGCAGCCAATGGACTTCACAACCAGGACAAGGATGGATGAGAAATGGTCCAGCAGAGAATTTGAAAAGCAAGTAGCAAGTTGTATGGTCCCACTACACCACAGACAGACAAATATAAGCTTAGTGTAGAAAACTGTGTTTACTATCTGGAGAGGAGGTATTGCTGCAAGCTCTAGAGGTGGTACTGCAAGCACTAGTGGAAACAAACTTACAAATGCTAGGAACTTACAATGACAGTAAGCCAGGGTGAGAAGGAATAATTGTAACAGTTCCCTTCACACTATCACACCTCCAGCTGACACTTCTTTGAAGGTGGATAAGGTCCTAAAGAAAGTAAAGGAGAAGCAAACACTAGCCTTACGTCTCCCTTCCAGGTTGAACAAGCTGTTGCTGCAACCAAGATGTCAACAGAAGCTATGCAAGCCCTACTTCCCAGCAAGTAGTAGTAATATTTAAAGTACAGTATGGGATACTTAAGGAGAAAAGTTACGCCTGACATTAAACAGAACCACTTTGGGTTTTTTTTATTTGTTTTTTTTTTCAAGTCTCATCAGAGCAGCTTGTTTTGAAAAATGGAGCTTTCATAATAACGAATATCAACTAGACAGTTAATCTGGATGGATCATTTGTAGCCTAGCCAATACAATACTCACTACAGTTATGAAGATGCCACACTGCTTCACACCACTGGAGAGAACTTGCATGACCTACAGAAATTTATTATATAGGTTTCAGATGGCACACTCCTTACTCAGTCAATAAAATGTAGGCAGCTGTAAAGAAATTATCACTGTTTATGGCCTGGTTGGGGAGGGCAGTTTTCAATATACATTCTATTAGTGTACGCAATGATGACTTCCAAGATAGCTGCAGCAGATGTAACATTTTTCACCATACGTCTCATGTTACTGAGGATGAAGATATGGAACTGGTACCTGAATTAATTATATCTGACTGTAAGAAGGGAACAATAAAGCCAGTAAACATTGCCTTTCCTTGGGTTACTGGTTCTACCTTGTACAGGCTATATATGGCATCAGATCAGAGGAGGGGGCTTATAAGTCTCTGTGGGCAGCTCATTGAATTTCAGATAAGTCAAACAGTTGACTGCCCTGGCTTTCCTTCCTACAGGAGATGTTACATCAACCTTCAGAGACCCCATACCCAACATGCCAGAAAACACTGAAACATTGGTAAAATGGCCTTAGAGGTATGGAAAGAAGTTCTTATAGAAATACAGAGCATCTCCTCTACCTTCAGCTTGTATTCAGTGGTCTAATTGCACCAGAGAATTGTAACAGTATCCAGCTGTAATAGATGCACCTCCATATGCTTATGAATAGAAAGAAACTCTTCTTGTTGCAAGTGCTGCATGTTATTCACTTGGAGTAGGAGCAGGGCAGCATTTACTTTACTTGGAGAGTACATCCACTGGGCCTGCCAAAGTCTTTCACAAGGAAAGTTTGGTTGGACCACTGACCCAAGTGTATTGGCATAACTTCCCAAAAACTAGACCTGTGACACAGTAGGCATCATTCTCACTGTTGCTTACAACCTTTCACTTCTCTGCTTGGATCAAGCACAGCACACACATGCATTTCAAATAACAGGCAGTCTTTCCACAAATTCCACTTATAACCTTTATTTCTGCTATACATATATGCACAGCAGTGTTAGTGATCTGGTATTCTTAGGCCCATCTTTACTAACCATGGGACTAAGGCTGGCAGGCATAGGCAACTTGTTATCTGAAACTTTTTCAGGCTATAAACTCTAGTGCCCTGAAATGTATATTCCTCTCCATATCTCATTCATCATGTGTTTAGAGCTCCAGCATCAAAGAAATTACTCCAAGCTACTTTCAAAATTATTTTGTTTGTGTGAAAAACTTTGCTGTTTTTTTTTTCTTTTTTTTTTTTTTTGTTTGTTTTGTTTTTGTTTTAATTAATCTTAGTGGCCTTGAAACTGCCCGCCCCTCTTGTAAATTTGTGTTTGGATACTCCTTCTGGGCCCATCTCATTTGCACGCTCAACTGAGTGCAGTGAGATCATATTCTGATTTCGCGCACTCCTACTGTGTACAAAGAGAGCATCTGGGAAACAGAAAAAAAAATGTTAAGCTTGTTTCCTGCCTTTCCTGTTAAGTGATATAGACTGTTTGTAGGCTTCTGAGCCCCCAAGCCCTTCTGTGTTGGAGGGAAGCCTTCTAGCTTAGGTTTTTTTCTTATAACTAGCCAGTTTTCTAGTTTCAGCACTCAAATCTGTTTCTTTGAACTCAGCACTTGTTCAGAACTCATTGTAAGCACTACATAAGCTGCAAATTACTACAGCACTCAACTTTCCTCACTTGTCTAGTGGAAAGCAGTTTTTAGTACTTAATAAATAAGCACTTATCCAGGCATGTCTAAGGGTCAGCTCCCAGTGATTTCTCCTGTCTACCTGATGAATCTGGGCATCTTGGGGCAATGCAGCAATTGCCTCATGTACACAGACAACTACCACCCAACACTACAACCTGTGAGAGATGCACTTATATAGTCAAACTGGAAGCAAAGCTCTCTTCACCCAAGACTGGACTAGACAGTCAAGAGGAGAAGGTAAACACTTGCACCACACCACACTCATCACATAGTCCCTCAAAACCTACACCACCAAAACACACACATAGAAACACAAAACACACATCTACATTCATGGATGCTCTCAATAAAAACCTACCCAAGCATCAGGGACATCCAAAGCATAAACGCAAGCAAACTCCACCTCCCAACACAACCCACATGACACATAGCCCACAAACTCAGTGTGCCACTCAACCACAGCCCATAAGGCATAACAACGTACCCAACACTCTAGTTATAGGTGACTCTATAGTCAGGCATACTGATGTTCCACTCACTAGACTAAACAAGGAGAAAGTTACTGTCAGCTGCCTGTCAGGTGCCAGGATCCGCCACATAATGCATGCACTCAGGTCACTCCACAATAAGTACAAATATGACACTGTCATTGTCCATGTTGGTGTGAATGACCTGAGACGTACCTCCCTGGACTACATGAAAAGAGACATGGAGGAGCTCTCCAATCTTGTATCCCAGGCAGGTATGACCCTAACCCTGAGTAGCATCCTGCCATCACCCAGAATGATACCACAGTACAAGGACAAAATGATTGACTTCAACAATTGGCTAAGCTTCTGGTGTCATTCTAAGGGGATCCAGTATTTGTCTGCCTGGGACAACATGATCGACAGTCCATGATGCTTTGCCAGAGATGGCCTGCACCTGTCGCCCTTAGGATTCCAGATACTGGCTAAGGCTCTTGCCACCCCTATAGTGCCTTTTTTAGGCAAGGTTCAAATGACAAATTCACCACCGTAACAGGTACAAGCAAGCAAAATCTGAAGGTAATGCTACTCAATGCTAGAAGTCTAAACCTCAAAATGCACTCACTCGAGGCACTCCTTAAAATGGAGAACATTGACATCTGTGCAGTGACAGAGACCTGGTTCAAAGCTCCAGAGAGCACCCCTGCATTACCAGGCTTCAATTCATACCACACCTTTCGGCCACCTAACCCAGAAAGAAGCACTAAAGGTGGAGGCATGTCCATATTCATTAAGGATATCCACACCTCCAGGCTAGTTGCACAACATAATGCATCCGAGATTACCCAAGTACAACTAACTCTGGGCAAGACCGCAATCCAAATTGTAGCTTGCTACAGACCCCCCACCATGCCCCAGGATTCACACTCCTTATTTCTTGATGCACTGGAAAGTATTAGGGTACAACCCAACACCCTAATAATGGGTGATTTCAACTACCTCACCATTAACTGGGAAAACTACTCATGTACCAACTCTTTCGCTTAACGTTTTCTAGAATTCATAAATTCCAACGCCTTGGATCAACTTATTCACACCCCCACCAGGGGCATCAATATCCTAGACCTGGTCATTACCAACATGGGAAACCGGTGTTCCACACCAGAGGTCAATTCCTCGTTGGTCAGATCAGAACACAAGCTAATCAGCCTAGACATCCACATCCCACCCCCAGCCCCAATTAGGGAAACCATTGTAAAAAAACTTCTCAAAAGCCAACTTCACACTTCTTAAGACAGAAGTGGCAAACTTCATGACACCCATGCAGATGGACAATAGAGGTATGACTGCCGAATCCTACACAAATGCACTTTATAAGGACTTACACGAGTGCATGGATCATGCTATCCTCCAAAAAAATGAAACCAATCTGGTGGTCCTCTGCCATAAACAAACTCTACAACAGAATAAAGAAGCTGTTGCAAAAAAGAGTAAAATCCCATGACTGGAGGAACTCCCTGGTCAACCTCAGTAAGAAGCTGAGATCCCTCATAAAATCCTCCAAGGCTAGTTACGAAAACAAAATTGCCACTGACTCTAAAGACAACCACAAAGCATTCTATAGCTATGTCAAGAATCTAAATGGGAACACTCAGATCTGCTCTGAGTTACAGCATAATGACACTAAATATACAGAACCAACTGATATTGCCAACATCCTAGCAGATAGGTTCAGTGCTAACTTTACCCCCCTCTCACCCCCTAGAGGGCCCATCTCTATACCGGAAGAATGCAAAGTTCCTATAATCACGGCTGCACAGGTAAAACCACACACTCTCCAAAGCCAAGAACACAGCATCCATAGGACCTGACAATATCCCAGGCTGCGTTCTACATGAACTACAGAATGAACTGGCACCCTACCTAAGTACTATGTTCAATCATAGCCTCACCTCAGGCTTTGTACCCACTGAATGGCACACCGCGACAGTTATCCCACTCCACAAAGGGGGAGCCATGACGGACCCCCGGAACTACTGCCCTATTAGCCTGACGAGCCTGGTCTGAAAGGCCATGGAACGTATCATCGTGGAACTCATAAAGACATTGGTAATCTCCAAACTCAGGACCCTACTCAGTTTGGATTTGTAAAAGGCAGATCAAGTCTCCTAAACCTGATTGACTTCTTTGAAGCAGTCACCAAAGCCATAGATGAGGGTAAAATGGTTCACACAGCTTATCTAGATCTCGCCAAGGCTTTCAACACCATCCCCCACTCTGGAATTATAGAAAAGCTCACTAAACTAGGTATAAATCCCTATGTCACAAGATGGGTTGCCAACTGGCTCATGGACAGAACCCACACTGTGAAAGTAGCGGATTCCAAATCCGACATCAGACCAGTGAAAAGTGGAGTACCACAGGGTTCAGTCCTGGGTCCTCTCCTGTTTGGTATCTACTTCTCTGAAGTGCAGGCCAACACAGAAGGTCTTTGGCTAACAAAGTTTGCAGATGACTGCAAACTAGGAGCCATAATCAAAACTCCTAACGATGTGGACAAACTACAAAAGGGCCTCACTGAGACAGATACCTGGTGTCAAAGCCATGGCCTGAAGCTCAATGTCAAAAAGTGTATTGTCATCCCCTTTGGTAAGAACTCTGTACTCATGAACTACCACATAGCTGGTAGTCTACTTAATGCTGAAAATGTGATGAGACCTTGGGACACAGGTGGACAGTAGTCTTTCCTTTGATAATCACATCACCACAGTGGTCAGGAAATCCTTCTATGTGGCTCATCACAAAAGGATTCTCATCCAGAAAAAAAGAGGTCATTGTTCCCCTCTACTCATCACTCATTAGACCCATTATAGAGTACAACGCCCCTTTTGGTATGTACCTCACAAGACATCTACAACAACTGGAAAGACCACAGAAATACCTCACAAAGAGGATTACTGGCCTCAAACAGATGCCCTATGCAGACCATCTCAAAAAACTACAGCTTTATTCCATCGCATATCGCCTACTCAGGGGTGATCTCTGCCTAACATACAAAGCTATGTCAAACCCAGAGCTGTTGGACATGCTCCACTTAAAGAAATCCCAATCCATCCGAGCTACACGCTCTGGGGACCTAAACCTTGTCACCACAATGAACAGAACATGCTGGAGGGATAGATTCCTGTCCCAGAGATTTCCCTTACTCTGGAACAGACTACCTATCTATGTCAAACAGAGCTCCTCATTACCACTCTTTAAGAAAAATCTTGATGATTGGATGGGAAATGGGAAATCCACCCCGGGGATCACTTCTGTGGCTCTGCTCGACAGGGTCACAGGAAAATAATTTTCTTGGGTGGCGAAAGCCAGGGTACATTTTTTGGCTAGGCTTGTATGGGCCCTAGGGCCAATAGCCTAGTAACTACCTATGAACCTATGAATTATTTTTGTTGCTTGCATCTGTCATTCATTCTAGTCAACAGTTGAGGTCAAACTGTTCCATTTCTATTTTTTTCTGGAGAGGTTGCTATCCTCAACTACCCCTTCTCTAGGCAATTTTTTTCTTGGTTTGCCTTTACAATTATGATTATTTGACAATTCAGTTGTCTGCTTTTTTCCAGTTATTTTTAATTGTTGTTTGGTATTTGTTACTGTTTTGGTTAACAATGGACAGTAAAAAATATAAAAATTTAAATGTAAATGCAGGCACAGAATTCTGCTCTGAGACAAATATGTGTATGTACTGCTTAGGTAAAAAGCATCTTTCTACTGCTTGCACTATTTCTAAATCCTTTACCACATTGGACATTAGGAATAGAGAAAAAAGTTATAGTTTTGTCGGAATGGAACAAACTGTGGGTTGGCTCTTGATGAAGCTTTCACTACAAACACTCATTTTGGAGTAGGCTCTCTCAACTTCAAGGGCTGATACCAGAGTCATTAGGATCAATTCTCTCAGACATAAAGACAAAAAGAAAAAAGCACAAAAATAGCAAGATGAGCGATTCCCTCATACTTGGCATAAAAACTGGAATGGTGAGGAAAAAATACTTTGATTCATTCACTTGCTCATGTTTCTAAAACTCCTGTCAAAATGTTGTCTGGTATCTACTTGTAAAGCTGGGTAGACCTGATTGAGTGACTTCTGTGTCAGATTCAGAGGTATGCAGAATTTGGGTTTCAAGGCTACCATCAGAAAACTCTTTTGAGATAGTACTCTATTCCTCCTGTAGAGACTGACTATAAAAAGATGGCGGAGACCTTTATTAAGGTCTAAAAAAAGATATCTATTACCTCTTCTTCCAGAAGCGTGTCTTCACTGCCAACTATTTCAGCCAGATTATGCCAGTTTTTCTCACTGGCTTCCATTTAAATATTGATCTTTTTGAGATGTGTATCAAACCAACAGAAGAGGATGTCAACTTTGATTTGTTGGCACTAGCTGTTGTCATGTATCGACATCTCCAACTGCGATATTGTCTGTATCAGACGTTCCTTTAGGCTTGAGTTTGGGGATTGGCCTAACAGAATCAGTCTTTGCACTGTATCAGTGTTAATGGCAATGTCAGTAGAATCAGATTTCCTTCTTTCAGTGTCAGTGTCAGGCCCAGGGTCATAAGTTATGGCAGTCCCATTGCCAGAGTTCAGGCTTTCAGGGTCAGTTGTAATGCCTGTTTACTCAGCATTGGCCTTAGCAGACTTCAGTCTCATACAATATGGGCCTGTGGCCTCAATCTTCAGTAAGCCATGGCCATTGATATTAATACCACTGATACAGCCTGTTTTGTGCCTCTCTCATTATCGGTTTCCTTTATTGCACTGACCTATACATGGGACATTTTTTGTCTCTGCCTGTAGTAGTTCACCTTTTCCATAAGCATTAGTGAGAGGGCTTTTGCAGGGTCAGTCCCATCTATCTAGACCAGTGCAAGCTTTTTCATCATTCTTGAACCAGTCACCTTCAAGGCCTGGAAAGAAACATTGGATGTTATGTGATCCTATCTCGCCTACATTCTGACTGATGGGTTCGGCTCCGACTCGGCACGCTTATGCCAAAGAGCGAAGTCTCTTACTGGCTGAGCTTACTATATCCCAGGATGCACCACTACCAGTCCCCCAGATCTCGTTTGCCGCTAACTAGCAAAGACGTGGTCTCGAGCTGGCTGAGCTAAGTAGTGTCTTTTCACTAACTTTTTCTGTCAGAAATTTGCTAATTCTTTAACAAAAGCTGTTTTAACGGCTACTCTATGCTGTTGTGTGTGTTCTGAAAATTTTTTGTGAAAAATTTGTGTGTGATTGGTGTTTGTTCTGGCTACAGGCCCCCTTGATCTGTAGGGCCTTCCCTGTCAGTCAATCCCTTTGAACCTTTAGGGGTTCTTGGATTCCCTTAGATATATTTACTGTTGTATGTCTTCAGTTGGCCTTAATTTTATTGCGGGCTGTCATTCTTAACGGCAAGTTAATCTTTGTAGTGTCAGTCTATTTCAAAAGAGTTTTGTCTGTGAGAGAGTTACTCAGTTCTACTTATAATGTCTCAGGCTCCTAGGCCTTCGGGCTTTAAAAAGTGCTCTAAATGTAGTTTTAAAATGTCTATCACGGATGACCACTCTCTCTGTATATATTGTTTGGGCGCCAAACATTTGCAGGAGTCCTGCAGCGTGTGTCACGCTTTTTCCTCGAGGGTCCTCCAAGAGAGGAAAAATAAGCTTATATTGAAAGGCCTTATAAAACCCTCTTTTTAAGAAGCTTTAGCATCCTCTCCTTCTCCTGCTAAAAAGAAAAGGGCGTCGGCTCCGACCAGTCCGTTGGACCCGACCGCCAAAAGACATAGACAGGCTTCTCCTTCGGCTCCAAGGACTTCGGAGCCGAGGGCGGAACGGTCTGCCTCGATGCCTCCAGTCTCGACTCCTGGCTTCGGAGCCGATGGCTGGGGCATCGAGAGGCGGGTCACCTTCATCGGCTCCACTGATCTCGGAGCCGATGAAGGTTGTCCGCTCAGACACTTCCTCCTCGGCGCCTAAGTCCTCCTCGGCACCGATGGAAACTGGTTTGTGCATTCCTTCGGCGCCGATAGTTATCGAGTCGCCTCGGAGCCGGTCCCCTAGCCCCTTGGGGCCGTTGGAGAGGCCAACTCGAACCCGTTCAGTCTCCTCTAGGTCATCGAGGATGTCAGATTCGGACATAGACAGGGTGCTCCAAAGACTGTTCCAGTCCCCAGTCTTTCAAAAATTTGCTTCGGCTCCGACCCAATTGGCTTCGGAGCCGATAGCCCATTCCATTGCCATTCCTCCTCCGACCGCTTCGGCTCCATTGGAGCAGGTGCTGTTGGAGCCGGTGGAGATCCTAGGGTCGGCTCCGACCCTTACTCCAACCCCGGCCTTCGGGTCCGAGTTTGGCACGCGGACTTCTTCGGCCGGACCCGGGGGTGACGTTTCGTGACCAATGCTGTCGGTTCCGAGCCTCCCTCTCGGTGCTTCGGCTGCGGGACTTCCGTCTGCTATCATGGCTCCGGGGACCAGACACTCCCAGGATTCTGGGGGTCCGGCTTTCAGAGCTATGAGGAGTGCCTTGGCCAAGTCTTCTTCGGCCATCTCTACGGCTTTACCGGCACCTTCCCTGGGCATGGAGACTGGGTCTTTGGCAGTTCCCCTGTCCCTAGGCAGTGGAGCCCCGGGGCCTGAGGTTGCCCCCACTGGGGGTTCCCCTCCTCCTGAGGGTTCTTCGGAGTTGTCTTCGGAGGAGCCCCCAAGGAAGAGATCGTGCAAGAGGAAGCACGTGGACTCCCCCGAGTCTCTTACATCGGACACTGATCTTGATGATGCGGAGGGGTCCCCAAAGTCATCCTCGGATGATGTCTCATTCGCAGACATTTTAGAGATCCTTAAACAACGAGGTGGCTGGATATCCAAACCCCTCTCTGCTGATGAGTCAGTGCTTCTCAAGGCCTTTGGGGCTCAGCCCTGTGCCTCCTGGGTGTCTCCGCCCTTCGATGAGCTCCTGGACTTAGTTTGTCGGAGGGCGTGGGAACATCCAGATACTGTGGAACCAGTGCCTTCTTGCCCTAACAAATTTTTGTCTGCCCCACCCGAGAAGGAGTTCTTGACAAAAGGCGTGGCTGTAGATGCCATGGTGGTGGCATCTGCTACACAACAGGACGTGGCAGAGGCTTCAACGTCCGTCCATCCTCCTAATAAGGAGTCTAGGAGCATGGACTGCACGGAAGCGCACCCTGACTTCAGCGGCCTTTACACTAAGGTCCCTGAACTATTTGGCACATTTTACCAGGCTACAGAGGGATCTGGTCAAGGAGCTGTCAGATTCCCTCTCAGGTAACCTACCTGAGCAGCTAGCCCAGTCGGTTAGCTCTCAGTTGGCTATCCTTACCTCGATTTCTAACTCGTCCATGAGGCTCATTTCATATGCGGCCGAAGGGGCGGGCAGAGCGGCAGGCACAGGCGTAGCTCTACGGAGACAAGCCTGGCTCCGTTTGTGTCATTTCGCGGAGGCCTTCAAGTCTTCCTTCGCCGACGCTCCCTTTGATGGGTCCTCTTTGTTCGGACCTAAGGTAAAAGACACTCTTACCCGCTGTGAGCAAGAGGGAAAAGCTTTATCTGCTGTAGGTGCACGTTATTTCACTCCCTTTCGGCCTTATCCCAAGGCTAAAGGAGGAGGGAAGATGTGGTTCCGCAAATCACGGAAGTTTTTTCCTCAACAGCAGGAAGATTCCCCTTCCAGAGGCAGAGGACGGGGAAATTTTTCTGGGAGACGCCGTCCCAGAGGCGGCAGAGGGCCCCGCAATTCTGGAGACCGCGAGTCCTTTCGTGGCTCTTCAGCCTCCCACACTTCATGAGGGATTGCCCGGCTGTGCTTCTCCGGAGCCAGTCGGGTGCCATTTTGCCAAGCACCTAAAAGCCTGGGAGTCTATCACTCAGGACAGATGGGTGCTTCGGATTATTGCCGGAGGTTACACCATTCCCTTCACACACTCACCCCCACCGTCCAAAAAAATCCCGGACCCACCACCCAGTCAAAGGGAAATTGCAGCCGCAGAAGCTTCAAAGCTGCTAGAAAAAGGAGTCATCCAACCGGTCCCCACAGACCAGATCGGATCCGGAAATTACTCAAGGTTCTTTTTAGTGCCAAAAAAGACAGGGGACCTGAGACCAATATTGGATCTCAGCAAACTAAACCAGTCCATCATGAAGTCCAAATTCCAAATGGTCACTTTACAATCCATTCTCCCATTGTTGGAGAAGGATGTTTGGATGTGCTCCATAGATCTCAAGGATGCCTATTATCACATACCGATACATCAGGCGTCCAGGAGGTATCTGCGCTTCAGCCTGGGAGACAGTCATTTCCAATTTTGTGCACTGCCCTTTGGTCTCACCACAGCCCCCAGGGTGTTCACCAAGTGTTTGGCAGTAGTGACTGCTCACCTGAGGAGTCTTGGATTCCAAGTGTTTCCTTATCTGGACGACTGGCTCCTGACTGCCACCACCAGGCATCTACTAATAGACAACCTAAAAGCCACCATCTCCCTGGGTGCTTCCCTGGGAATTACATTCAATTGGTCAAAGTCTGTCTTGCTGCCCTCTCAGCGCATAAGATTCATAGGAGCAGAGATAGACTCAAAATTGATGCGTGTCTTCCTTCCTACCGAAAGGATTCAAACTTTACAAGGTCAAGTCCAAGCCCTGCTTCCAAGATCCAAAGCCCCAGCCAGGATGGTCCTGCAACTTTTAGGTTCGATGTCTGCCACGGTTCTCCTAGTTCCACTGGCAAGATTGCACATGAGGATTCTTCAGTGGCTGTTATCGACACAATGGTCTTTTCAGAATCTCCCCCTCAATCATCTCATACTGATTACAGAAACGTGCAAACGGGACCTCCGCTGGTGGCTTCAGCCATCCAATCTGAATCAGGGAAGACCTTTTGTTATCCCCCCTCCGGTGGCCACCCTGACAACGGATGCCTCCCAGACAGGGTGGGGGGGCATTGTCTGGGCAGGTTAGTTCAGGGTTCTTGGCTTCCAGACGAAACCTTTCTCCATATCAATGTATTGGAAATGAGGGCTGTACTCCTGTCCCTACAGGCCCTCCACAAGTTTCTCCCTCAAGGCATTATCGCTATCCACACAGACAACATGTCGGTGGTCTGGTATCTAAACAAACAAGGAGGGACCAGATCTTACCCCCTTTGCAGAGAGGCCATGAGGGTGTGGGAATGGGCTGTAGCTACCAACCGTTTCTTGGTAGCGACCCACATTCCAGGGAAATCCAATATTTTGGCAGACAGATTAAGCAGGACGATTCTCTCTCCTCACGAGTGGTCACTGAACGAAACAGTAGCAGCTCAGGTTTTCAGAAGATGGGGGACCCCGTGCTGCGACCTGTTTGCAACACCACAAAACACAAAGTGCAAAAGGTTCTTTTCCTTGACTCCGCGTCAGGGGGAGGCAGCTATGGATGCTCTAGCCCAACCTTGGCCAACAGGACTACTTTATGCCTTTCCTCCGGTTCCACTCCTCCCCAAAGTCATCCAGAAAGCTTCCCAATTGGGGTCCACAATGATACTAATTGCCCCGCACTGGCCTCGTCAGGTATGGTTCCCCTACCTAAAGAAACATGCTCTGGACAGTCCTTGGTTTTTGGATCTAACTCCGGACCTGCTGATTCATCAGTCGGGACGACAACACCAGTCCCTTCACACTTTGAAATTAACAGCTTGGCTCCTCCACTTCCGACTTTAGTCAGAAATCACAACTTAGACCCGGAAGTTATTCACATTTTATCTTCGGCCCACAAACCCACCACTAAGAAATTGTACCTCAGTAAGTGGAAGAGGTTTGCTATCTGGGCTCAACTCAGGGGCTTAGACCCTATCACTGCCCCGATACCAGAGGTCTTGAAATTTTTAACATCCTTGTTTACTCAAGGATCTTCAGTCTCTACTATTAAAGTCCAACTAGCAGCTATCTTCAAATTTCACGAATCCATGGATCCACCGTTGATGAGCAGCAGATTATGCAAAACTTTCATTAAAGGTGCTGTGCTGTTAAGACCCCCAGTTTTTCATCCTGCGCCTCCGTGGGATCTTGATTTGGTACTTCGTGCCTTAACATCTTCCCCTTTTGAACCGGCTGCTACATGTGAGTTAAAATATCTGTCTTGGAAAACTGCCTTCTTAGTTGCAATTACCTCTGCAAGAAGAGTTTCAGAGCTTCAAGCCCTATCTATCAAACCACCGTACTTGATTTTTCACAAGGATAGAGTATCACTTAGGCCTAATCCATCTTTTGTTCCAAAGGTTTGTTCTAATCTCTGTCTCCAACAATCTCTAGAGCTACCAGTTTTCTTTCCAAAATTCTCAAATGAAGCTGAATACACCTTCCATAAATTGGATGTTCACAGGCAACTGCGCTTCTATCTAGACAGGACTCAACAAATTCGGAAAACAGACCAGTTGTTTGTGTCCTTTTCAGATAATAAATTGGGTAAAACCGTCACGAAAGCTACTATCTCCAAATGGATTAGAGATTGCATAACTCAGGCTTATTCCTCTTCAAATAAGCAACTTACAACATCTATCAAAGCTCACTCTACCAGAGCTATGGCTACTTCTATTGCTTTTCATTCCAAGCTCGCTATTTCTGAGATTTGTGCTGCGGCTACTTGGTCCAACCCGCACACTTTCATTTCCCACTATAAATTGGATGTGGCATCTAAAGGGCGAGCATCATTTGGTTCCACGGTACTCAGGAGTGTTTTCCAGTGAGCCACCCAGGATTCAGGTGCTAGGGACGCTGTCCCATCAGTCAGAATGTAGGTGAGATAGGATCACATAACATCTTTTAGTTATGTACTCACCATAACTTCAGATGTTTGGGATCCATCTCGCCTACATTCCTAATATCCACCCTCCTTCCCCCTGCCTTGGAGATCAGAAGAGATTGAACGGGTTGAGTTCTACTGTTTTTATCTTGTTTCATCTGGCGATGTTATATAAGCAGTGCGTGCGTGTGTGCATGTATGCGGACAAACTAGATCTGGGGGACTGGTAGTGGTGCATCCTGGGATATAGTAAGCTCAGCCAATAAGAGACTTCGCTCTTTGGCATAAGCGTGCCGAGTCGGAGCCGAGGGATCGGCTCCGAACCCATCAGTCAGAATGTAGGCGAGATGGATCCCAAACATCTGAAGTTATGGTGAGTACATAACTAAAAGCTTAAGACGGAGCACTTTGTCGCTCTATCCCACAGTGTCTCACCTCAGATGTTGAGGATGAGTTGTTAATTCCCCACCATCTGTCCCAGATAACACCCTAAATTTAGGTAATTAATAATGATGCGGCAGACAGGATAGATGGTCTAGACCACACTACACAGTGTCCTGCAAGAGGCCTTCTGATCCTCCAAACCTCCTATATGGCCTCTTCTATTAATAATATGGTGCTGCTTGATAGATCTGTATTGGAAACCCTGATATGGCTGGTGTCTCAAAGAGACAGGGCAAGATCATCTGGGCTCCCTAAGACTGGATTTGCTGGACAGTGAACCAAACCATATTCCAGTGTTGCTATGACTACCCTTAAGAAAGATCCTACACCACAAAGTCCTGTTGTCAGTGCCCCAGATGACAAATCAAGACTTATGGACAGGTGTAGGAAGTGTGTTTATAAGTTCTCTGTGCTTTCCTTGAGGGCTGATTAAAATGAGCCAGTCAGTAGATGAATTGTCATATAGATAATTTGTCTACTGACTGGCTGATTACATAAATTGTCATATAGACAGCTTAAACTCAAATTTAGTCATAGATGACAACTACCTTACCACTTGGCTTCCTCACTGTTTAATAGATGAGTATATGGTGCATCTGTCATGCCTGGCTATGCCTGATAGACTTCACTGAGGAGATCAAAATGACTTTCATCAATGCTTCATATGATGAGTTTGTTCTTTTCAGATCATCAGTTAATGTTTGTATGTGTGTGTGTGTGGGGGTGTTTTTTTTCTTTGTACTACTGCTCATTATATTGCCTATAAGGTGCAAGAATATATTCAAGAAGTATATTTTCTAACATTTAATATATGTGGTAGATTTCTTGCAACTGCCTGACATTATTTGTTTTTGTGACCATGTACACTTATATCAATGTCATACAATGTATTGTTACTTCAGGTCAGAAGCACATCTAACTGACACAGTCTAGCTGAATTCCTGTCTTTCTTGAATTTTCAGAATTGGCACATTTGATGAACAGGTGCATTCACTGAGAGCAGTTAAAAGCGGAGGATATCAGCCATCTGGCTATCAAAACAATTAACAAAATCACACTCAGCATTACAATGATTTTTTTTCCATTATTTTTTTAGTAGTTGAAATTTGCAAACTTCATATATCCACTCCTTTCCTTGTTTTCAATTTTCACATTCCTAAGATGTTTTATAAAATGTATTTGTTTTTGCATATGTTTCTTAACCATCCTAATATATCAGTAAGAACTGTCTAATCCTATACCTAACATAATTCTATTCAGTATTTACAAAGTGTAATCTTGTTAGCTATTGCTAATATTTTATCTGTAATGTCTAAATTATTTTCACTTTACGTAGGTATATCCATGTGTTTTTTTACAGTGTTTCACTTTCATATGTATCAATTAATGCTGAAAATTGTGGCCGAGCTTAATAGTAATGGAATCTAAATTAGATTGTAATCTTATTGTTTCTATTTCTTTATCATGTACTATTCTTACTAAATTAACAAATTCATTAAATGTTGATGGTAATTTTTCATGTTAAGTTGTCTATATCGTCTTCGTTTCTTGCTTGTTGGGGATCGGAGCCAATCCTCGGCTCCGACTCGGCCATCTTCTATAGCTCGAGAGCTGTTTACTGGCTCGAGGCTATCCCTTATCCTATGATGCCTAGTGCTAGCTACCCAGATCTCGTTTGCCACTTCAATTGTGAGGTTCGTTGTTACTGGCTCAGGCTTGTATAAGTTTTATTGAACTACTTTTTCTGTCAGATTAGGGTTTTTTCTGGTAGTTTATTGTTTTATATAATAGTTGCTAACTAGTTTGTTGTAGTTTAGTGTAACTGTAGCTTTCCCTTAAAACTCTTTTTTATTAGAAAGTCCCCCCTCCCTTTCCCTCTTGTAGGTAGCGTCTTAGTTTAAGCTTTTTCTTCTTTCTGTTTGTTAGGTAGCCGTTTAAGTTAGAGGCTTCCTAGTTTAAAAAAAAACAAACTATCTTTAACTGTAGTATACTGTGTGTGTTTTTTGCCTTTTTAGTGGTTAGTGTTGTTATTAGTTTTGCTGTTCGGCCCTTTGGCCAAAACAACTCTGTGTAGTATCTGTCTAGTTGTGGATATGTCTAAAGAATCCAAGTTGTCTGGATTCAAGAAGTGTGACTCATGCTGTCAGAAAATGTCTCTGACAGATGGGCACACTTCATGCATCTATTGCTTAGGTGCAGTGCACCTGCAGGACTCTTGTTCTGTATGCCATGCATTTAGCCCAAGAGTTCTGCAGTAGCACAAAAATAAGCTTATTTTGAGGGGTCTTCTTAAGCCTCAGGATTCACCAGCCAAGGCTCAGCCTGTGAAATCTCCTAAACTGACCAAATCGTCTGCTCCCAGCTCGGAGCCGTCATTGGCCCAAGCCTTACCTACTACTTTGGTTCCGGTCAGAACCAAGGAGACTGCCTCCCTGTCGGTTCAAGCAGTACCTTCGGAGCTGTCACGGAACCATAAGAGGCCGAGGTCCCCTTCTCTAGAGTCTATGCATTTGGCTCCTCGCTCTCCCCTTTTGCAGAGTGACCGCAGTCACAGATCCTCCCACTCTTCTCGGTCCTCTAGACTCTCGGATCACGACATGGAGAAAGTGGTCAGTAGGTTGTTGAAGTCACAGGCACTGGTCAAAATGTTGTCCAGCCCTCCTCATCAGGTGTCAGCTCCGTCCACTTCTACCGATGTTCCTCCTCCGACTCCATTGAGCTCGGAGCCAGAGTTTGTTGGGATTCGAATCGTGGAACCGTCGGCTCCAATAACTATTTCTCCTTCAGTTCCATCGTCGGCTCCGATCCCCTCGATGGTGCCGTCCGTCGAGGGATCTGGGAGCTGAGACTCCTTCGTCATCTCCGAGGGGGCGAGTGGCATCGGACCCTTGTCCGACCCTGTTCTCCCTCTCGGAGCATCGGCGCAGGTGAACTCAACTCCTACATCAGCCTCAGAGCCATCTCCCTCGGTGTGGAGGAGGATTCCGGTTTCCTCGGAACCATAGCCTTCTCTGCATCGTGGCAGGAATGCCTTCGATGTCATGAGGATTGTACTGGCCTCTGAGTCGGCTCCACTTTTGACCCCACTGGCTCCGTCTCCTGTAATGCCTGCGGCAACCTCTGCCTCTCCTCCAGACCCCAAGCGTGGGGAACCGGCATTCCAGACCACCCCATTGGGTGTTTCCTCTTCTTCCGAGGCCTCCCCTGAACAATCAGAGGAGTGCCCTCGGAAGAGGAAGTGCAAGAGGAAGCACATTGACTCCCCCGAGTCTGTTACTTCGGATATGAATTTGGATGAATCGGAAGGGTCCCCGAGATCCCCCTCTGAAGATGTTTCCTTTTCGGACATCCTAGAAATATTTAAGCAGAGGGGGAACTGGAATGCCCTAGCACCTACCAAGGAAGAATCTGTATTCCTGGGTGTGTTCGGTTCTTGACCTTTCACCTCCTGGGTTTCTCCTCCTTTCGATCCACTAATGTCAGTGGTGGCTCGAAGGGCTTGGTCAGCCCCGGATACAGTGGAACCAACCCCGAGGAGACCCGGCAAGTTTATCACTGCACCCCCTGATAAACAGTTCCTCACTAAGGGTGTTCCCATAGGTGACATGTTGATAGCAGCAGCCACTAAAAAGGAGTTAGCAGAAACTTCTTCCTCTGTCCATCCTCCTAACAAGGAGTCTAGGACCATGGATAGATACAGGAAGCGAATGTTTGCTTCAGCAACCTTTTCCATGAGGTCACTGAATTACTTATGCCATTTTACCAGGCTTCAGAGGGATCTCCTGAAAGAGCTCAGAGATACCCTTCAGGATCCATCAGCTGAAGGGGCTCAAGCTAAAGTGGCTTCTCAGCTGGCGACCCTAAATTCTGTAGTCAACTCCTCCATGAGGCTAATTTCTTATGCAGCCAATGGTGTGAGTAGAGCCACAGGTACAGGTGTGGCCCTCAGGAGACATGCATGGATGCGGCTATGTAATTTTGCGGAACCCTTTAGAGCATTGTTCACTAACACCCCCTTTGACGGTTCCTTTATTTTTGGACCACAGGTGAAAGACACTCTGACTAGGTGTGAACAGGAAGGCAAGAATCTCTCTGCCGTGGGAGTCCATTTTTTCCACTCCTTCCAGACCATACCTCAAGGGTCAGAAGAGTGGTAAAATGTGGTTTCAGAAATCCCAGTGAGCCTCGCCTGACACACGTAGTGATTTTTCCTCCAGGGGCAGAGGAGGAAACAACAACAACAGACACTGCCCTCATGGCAAAGGGGGTCCGCAGAGTCAGGGCAGCAGAGAATCCTTCTCTGACAAGCCCTTCCAGCATCCCTGAAGAGTTGCCCGGCTGCCCGCCTCTGGAGGCAGTCAGGGGAAGACTTTCACTGTACCCAAAAGCCTGGCAAAACCTAATGCGAGACAAATGGTTACACTCAATCATATCCGGAGGCTACATAATTCCCTTCTTTCAACCTTCCTTACCGTCAAGCAAATCCCTTCCAGATGTTCCACCCAATCTGAGGGCCCAAGCAGTCATAGAAGTTTCAAGACTGCTAGAAGAAAGAGTCCTCCAGAAAGTCCCAGCAGACCAACACGGATCTGGAACTTACTCAAGGTTCTTTTTGGTACCAAAAAAACAGGGGACTGGAGACCAATATTGGATCTCAGCAGACTAAACAAGTCTGTTCAAAGAACAAGGTTTTGGATGGTCATGCTGCAGTCCATTCTACCCTTTTTGGGTCAGGACAATTGGATATGCTCAATAGATTTTCAGGATGCATACTATCACATCAAAATGGACAGGTGCTCCAGGAGGTTTCTTCTCTTCCGGCTGGGAGCCAGTCATTAAAAGTTCAGAGCTCTGCCCTTTGGTCTCACCACAGCCCCTAGGGTATTCACCAAATGTATAGCAGTAGTCACGGCTCGCCTGAGGCGTTGAGGATTCCAGGTTTTTCCATATCTAGATTACTGGCTCCTTACTGCTACTACCAGGCATCAACTCCTTCAAGCCAGGGACTATACAATTACAATTTGTGCCCAGCTAGGCATTACTATAAATTTTGAAAAATCTGCCTTGTTGCCCTGTCAATCTATTACCTATATAGGAGCAGATTTAGATACAAGAAGTATGTTTGCAAGACTACCGCCAGACAGGGTGGCCACAATTCGGCAGCAAGTTCATATCCTCATGCAATGCAAAAGGGTACAAGTCAGGTTGGTCCTTCAAACTCTGGGTTCTATGGCAGCGGCAATTCTTCTGATACCTCTGGCCTGTTTTCACATGAGAATTCTTCAGTAGCTTCTTTTCACACAGTGGTCCTTTCAACAGCTCCCCATATCTCACATGATCATGATTACAGAAACATGCAAAAGGCATCTTTCCTGGTGGATGGTCTCCCCACTAGTGTCTCAGGGCAGACCATTCATCCAGTCCCCTCCAGTTGCAATATTGACCACGGATGCCTCACTGATAGGGTGGGGGGGGGCATTATCAGGGCAGGACAGTCCAAGGCACTTGGCAGCCTCATGAGTACCATCTGCACATAAATGTTTTGGAGATGAGAGCCATGCTGCTAGCGTTGCAAACCCTTCAGGACTCTCTCCCTTCTGGGACAATTGCAATTCAAATGGACAACATGTCAGTGGTGTGGTACATCAACAAGCAGGGCGGAACCAGGTCCTACCCCCTATGTCGAGAAGCACTCAGACTCTGGCAGTGGGCAATTTCCTCCCAACGATTTCCAGTTGTGACGCACATCCCTGGGAAGTCCAACGTCATAGCGGACAGGCTCAGCAGAGCTATTCTCATGCGTCACGAGTGGTCTCTAAATCAGGTAGTTGCGGATCTGATCTTCTACAAATGGGGACAGCCTTGCTGTGATCTGTTTGCCACCCCCTTCAACAGCAAATGCAGCAACTATTTCTCCCTTTTACCGCTTCACGGTCACCCTCCCAGAGATGCTCTAGTCCACAATTGGCCTCAGGGACTTCTTTATGCCTTCCCTCCATTCCCTCTTATACCCAAACTCATACAGAAAGCTATTCCATTGGGTTGCAAAATGATCCTCATTGCCCCCTACTGGCCTCGACAGATTTGGTTTCCATTCTGCACCATTACCTCCTCGAGCAGCCCTGGACTATGGATCCTATTCCAGACCTGTTGATTCACCAATCAGGATAGCTGCATCAATCCCTCCAAACACTCCAGCTCACAGCTTGGTTGATCCAATTCCGACCCTAGCCAGGCTTCCCAGCATTTCCCCGGCCATGCATGAGATTATTGTCTCCTCTCATAAATCCGCTACTAGGAAGACTTATGCTAGCAAATGGAAACGTTTCTCTTGTTGGGCAGAGGCTAGGAACATAGATCCCTTTTCAGCCCCAGTTCATGACATCTAGGAGTTTCTAACAGAGCTTTTTCATTCTGGGTCCGCTTCTGCTACAATCAGGGTTCAACTAGCGGCCATCTCTAACTTTCATGTCGGTTTTTCTAATATAAACATTATGTCTCATAAGCTGTGTAAAGCCTTTCTCAGAGGGACTACTCCCCTTAGGCCCCCAGTGAGAGATCCCCCTCCTCTTTGGGACCTTAATTTGGTACTAACCTCCTTGATTATGCCCCCTTTTGAACCGGCAGCATCCTGCTCCATTAAGTTTCTATCTTGGAAAACCCTCATTCTGGTAGCTATTACCTCAGCCAGACGTGTCTCGGAACTTCAGGCACTAAGTGTTCGTCCTCCGTACTTAGTTTTTCATAAGGACAGGGTTGCTCTGAGAACTAATCCCTCCTTCCTTCTGAAAGTTTGCTCAGAAAATAATCTAAACCAATCTATAGACCTCCCTGTGTTTTTCCCTAACCACACCAACAAGGCAGAATACAAATTGCACCTTTTGGACATTCATAGACAATTGCATTTTTACCTGCATAGAACGAAGGATATAAGAAAGTCGGACCAACTTTTCCTTTCCTATACTAAGGGCAAACAGGGTCTTCCAGTTTCCAAATGACCCTGTTCAGGTAGTTGTCTCACATTATTACCTTCATCTATCAACTAAGGAACAAAGAGTTGCCTATCAAACCAAAAGGTCATTCTACTAGGGCTTTGGCCACCTCTGTAGCCTTCCATTCTATGTTGCCCATGGACTCTGTCTGTGCCACTGCTACATGGGCAAATCCTCATACCTTTATTTCTCATTACAAGTTAGACATGGTCTCCAGGAGTAGAGCTAACTTTGGTTCCACTGTTCTGAAGAGTCTGTTCCAATGAGCCGACCAAGATCCCAGGTGCTAGGGACGCTGTCCCAACAAGCAAGAAATGAAGGCGAGATAGACAACTTAACATAAAGAAGTTATGTACCTACCATAACGTTCCATGTTAGTTGTCTTCATCTCGCCTTTTTTCTTGTGTCCCCCCCTCCATCCCCCTGTCCTATTGGACCGAGAGGAGTTCAGGTTTCACTGGCTGAGTGTTCTCTGGTTTGTTTCCTCTACTGACTTAGAGATTATGACAGGTAGGTTTAACCTTCTGCTTGGAGGGGTTTCATTCTATAGCTATGCCTGGGGTTAGCTATTTCAAACGAGATCTGGGTAGCTAGCACTAGGCATCATGGGATAAGGGGTAGCCTCGAGCCAGTAAACAGCTCTCGAGCTATAGATGATGGCCGAGTCGGAGCCGGGGATCCCCAACAAGCAAGAAAGAAGGTGAGATGAAGACAACTAACACGGAACGTTATGGTAGGTACATAATGTCTTTTTCCATCTTATTTTAATTGTTTTCCATGGTATGATTAATAAGCACCAGGAGAGGGGAAAAATATCTTTTTTTTTTTAAAGACAGTAAATGTTATTAGCTCCAAGAAAGTTAAGGTACATCACTGCTAGGCTCAATACCCCCTTCCTGATTGTCATCACTAGAAACATCAAAGAAGACTCTGAAGCAGGGTCAAGACATCCAGTTATTTTGGCTCCACAGTGCGTTAGAGTGATAAAAAGTCGCAAAGAAGTGCCTTAAGTAAGGACTTTCCCTATATTTGTAACAGTTTAGTTGGGTACTTCCTGGATTAGTGAAAGGATATTTCACTGTTGGTATCTCCTGCCTTAGAATAAGTTGCAACTGCCCCCTTTCACCTTATCTTATAAATACTGAGGTGCCCCAGGGTGGCTTTCCATACTGGGCTCCCTTCCTACCGAAGCCCATTCATTTTTTTTACTCTGCTGCTGTATTTCAGCCACATTTGTTTGTCTCTTATTTGTAAGGCACGATGAGTTACTTTTTATTTTTGGCTGCTGACTGTTCCCTGTCTGCAACATGTATCTCACTCCCAACTCCCCATCTACTTTCTCTCGTCTGGGATGGCCTAGTTCTGTCTCCTTTATCAAACAGCAGTTTAAGGGTGGTAAATTGCCCTTTTTATCTCCCACTAATATGATCTTTTCTGTTTTTTTTTTCTGTGTTTGTACTTCCAACTTTTTGATGCTAGCGTTTCCACTGCTATTGCTATGTCCTAGACCGTTAAGACCTTTTTGCTTACCTTTTACTTATTTTGACTGCTTTCCTTCAGAACTCAGTTTGATCCTCCCAGCCACAGATATTACATATACCTCGTGCATGCAATTACATGCACCTAAATTTCTTTATTAGTGTCCCTAGTTATATTCTGGTCTTTATACTTCTGACTGACTTCAAATATCATTGATATTCCTCCATTTCCTCTCTTATTATTACATAATTAGAATTAACTAATAAGACAAATCTTCTCCAGTTATCTCTCTTCATTAACTCCACCTTTGCTTCCCTCCACTTCATACTACATACTACACTTCACATTTTCCTCTTCTTTAAAATTTCCAAAATTTAAAATGTTTTTCCAGGCAACATGTCTCTTTTTGCTGCTACTATTATCCTATCTAACAAATTCTCACTGTATACTTTCACCTCTATGTACCTCTCCTGCTGCTATTTACTCGTAACCCTATGTAGTCAGGAGTAGCTATACCAATACGTCTCCCTGACTTTTTAATCTATCACCTTGTTTTTATTTTCAGCACAAAATACTTCATTACCACAACTCTACTCAAAAAGTAAAACTTATACAGGTCCCCTCTAAATCAGTACACTACCTGTCAAAAATCCCATAGTGTGGTGATGTCCACCCCAACCTGGGCCTGAAAAATCCACCAGTTAATCTAAATAGCAAAGAACGTACACTTGAAATTGGACAGCAAGGGAAGGAACAGGAAACTGTGAAAACTCTGATGCAGTCAATGCTGAGGAATGATAGGCCAGTGAGTTCTCACATGACAGAGCAATGGATGGCACAGGATGAAAGTGAAGAGAATGTGCCACAGGAAGATGTTATAGAAATTTGTATAGACTGCCCACAGGAAATGGAAAACAAAAAATGTGCCCTCAATTTAGAAGAAAATGAGCTAGGAGAAAAGTTGCTTGATTTAATAGACATAGACAGACATATTAAGATCAATGAAAGAAATAGATTGTGGAAGGTCAATAAAACCCAAAAAGTCAAGTCAGAAGTTTCAGGAAACAAATGAACACAGTAATTAGGACTGTCCATAGAGATCGATGTGCTATAACAGAAGTGAACAGGATATATTCCTGTGCAGCTAAATTAATGTTGTTGTTGTTGTGTCTTTCGGCTTTTCCTGTTAGGGGTTGCCACAGCGGAACTCCGGTCCGCTAATGATTGGCAGTAGATTTTTACGTACCGAGTTGCCGGCCCTGATGCACAACCTCCAGCGAAGGTACTCCCATTCATGCATGTCTCCACACAGAAGACACTCTAGCTGAGAATCGAACAGGACAACGTCTTACTGTGAGGCGACAACGCTACTACAGCACCACCACCACCGCCGTTGTGCAGCTAAATTAATAACAAATAAAATTCTACTACAAGAGCACAGGGTAGTAAGGGAAAGGAAGGGGAAAAATCGAATACCATCATGGAAGTATCAACTAGAGAAAAGTATAAAGCAATTAAGACAAGAAGTGGCGCTGTTAGAAGAATATAGAAGAGCGAACAGATCAACAAAAATACCCTGAAAGATGGAGATGATAAAAGCAATGGGCAGTATTAGAACAGACCACAATCTGTCATGTGCTATCACAAATAAACTAAATATCTCAGCATAGGCAGAAAAACTTAGAAGATACACAGATAAATATAAAGGAAAAGTACAAAATAAGTAATGTATTGATCACTCAAAAAAGTTTTATAGAGAATTGGGAAACAAGGTAAAAGGAATTGAAAGACTGCCAAAAAAGAAGAAATAGATACATTTTGGAGAAGTATCTATGAAGATCTTGTGGAACATAACAAAGATACTAAATGGACAGAAGAAGTAAAAGAAAGAATAAGAAGTTTAAACATACAGGATATGAAATGGGATGAATTAACAGCCAGAGAGATTGAAATAAAGTTAAGAAAAGCCTCTAATTGGAAAACCCCAGGCCCAGATGCTGTACCTAACTTTTGGCTAAAAGAAGTAACATATTTGCACGAAGATTTAACCATGAGTAAGAACTATTTTTGTGCGCATCCCAAACAGACACCAACCTGGCTAACAGGAAAAACAATGCTCCTACTTAAGAGTGACCCTGCAAGCTATCCTAAAAATTATAGACCAGTAACTTGCCTTCTGACGATGTATAAACTATACACAGGAATTGATGCCAACAGAGTTTATAGTCATTTAGAAGAAAACTCAATTATGGCAGTAATATGAAAGGGCAAAAAAAGTAAGTCATATGGAACAAAGGATCATTTGTTAGTCATAGTAGAGAACTGTAAAAAGGAGAAGAATCTAAGTATGGCATGGACTGACTGCAAGAAAGCATTTGACATTCATGGATAAAAGAGTGCTTAAAAATGTATAAGATATACCCTACACTGATCGACTACATTACACTGACCATGAAACAGTGGCAGACCACTTTGCAATTAAGCCATGATAAAGGACAAATTATTATCCCAGGGATAAAAATTGAAAGGGGGATATTCCAGGGTGACTCTCTCTAACTGCTGCCATTCAGACCTCTCAACCAACTGGGGACAAATTTCAACAGAATCAGGGACAAGTCAAGAAAAAATCGGGGACAATCAGGGACACTTTTAAAATATTAGTACTATTAACTTGAAACATTGACAGAATCAGAGCATATGAATTAATACACATTTTCTGAAGTAAAAGAAATCTATACCTCTTAATTATTGTCATTATTCATTGTGTAATTTAACAACTTTCCTCCAAAAGTCACTAGTTTTAGGAGGGATTAAGAGGGACAGATCTAAAATTTGAGTTAAAATCAGGGAAGTCCATGAAAATCAGGGACATTTGAGAAGTATGCTGCCATTCCACCTTTCCCTTAACCCATTTAGCTTTCTACTTAACAGCTTAGGCCATGGCTATAATTTGGCTCCTAGAAAAAAACAAAGTGTAAAGACTTCTCATCTTCTCTTTGTCAATAATTGAAAACTGTATAGCTCATCAGATGAGGAACTGAAAGTAAAACTTACAGTTGTCAAAACTTTTTCAGATGATATAAGAATGTCATTTGGTCTTAATAAATGTGTAGATGCAACCTTTAAAGCAGGAAAACTGCTGCATCAAGAAAATATCAGTTTGGGACAAGAATGTGATATAAAAGAACTTGAGCAAGAGGGAGTGTATAACTATTTGGGAACTGATGAAGGATCAACAATACAACATGGACAAATGCAAATAATACTTAGTAAGGAATACTTTAGAAGACTTAAATTAATCCTGAAAACAGCTTTGATATCTAGGAACAAAATCCAAACTATAAACCAGTTTGCTCTTCCTGTCATAACTTACAGTGCTAGAGTAATTGACTGGCCCCAAAACGTGTTGGATAGATTAGATAGGAAAACAAGAAGGATGCTTCATGCTCACCAAATGATTTGTAAAAATCAGTGCATACCAAGATTATGTATTCCCCGTTCTGAAGGAGGGATGGGCCTCCTTGAAATTGATTACATGTATAAATCTGCAATTGTGGGACTCCACACATATCTGCTAACATACTCACAAGACCCAAACGTAGTGAAAGTTTTGAAACATGAGGAGAATAAATCTAAGATGACTTCTCTGCTTAATCTAGCAGAAGCATATCAAGCAGGAATGGAAATCATACCAGAAGTAGATAAAAATCGGGTAGCAACTGAATGTGCTAAAAAAAAGAAAGAATATAGGGTGAAAGGCCAGATGAGAAGGCCAGAAATGTGGATAATGCATAAATATAGTTGCAAGTATAGAAAACTTTTGGAAGAACCTCATGTTGATCAGGAACAAATGCAGGAATGGTTAAGGAGAGGCGAATTCAAGCACAGAGATGAATGGTTAATACTGATGGCCCAAGATAGTGGACTATGTGGGAGAAACAGACAAATGTAGGTTTTGTAAAACTGAATTGGAAACTGTTGCACACCTTGTTGCTGGTTGTGACATACTAATGGCAAAAGGACTGTATGCTGAAAGGCATAATAATGTGGCAAGACTATTGCACAGGGGATTGTGCAAACATTATGGTATTTAAATGGCTGAAAAACACTGGAAACATGAGCCACAAAGCATCATAGAAAATTATGTTTACATCACATGGGATCACCCATTACCAACAGTTCAAAAGATAGATGCTAGAAAACCAGATACAGTAGTCCATGAAAAGAAGACAAAAGTAGCATTGATCATTGAAATTGCCACACCCAGTGACTACAGAGTCTTTTGTACAGAGAGACGCAAAGTCATGAAATACCAAAATTTGCAGACAAAAATGAGGGCAATGTGGAGGAAGGATACCCAGACAGTTCAGTAGTAGTAGGGGCAACAGGTCTTATAAAAAAAAGAAATTACAATCATGCTTTGATATGTTACCAATCCATTTAACTCCATACGAATTGCAGGAAGAGTCATTAATGGGCACATTGCAGGTGCTGGGAAGAGCACTTTTGGATAATATTAAAGACTGAAACAATACTAATTTAATGAACTTTAATCATACTTGGGCTTAGGAGTGGTGTCCATTCCCATCATGGTATTAGAAACCCGAAAGACTTGGAGAAATTAAAAAAAAAAACAAAGAACTATCCCTAGAAAATTGTGAATTAACTAATGCTCCTTCATCTGCCACTGCATATTACCTCTTCCTAGCTCTATTTTGTATCTTTAAACAACCACCTATCCATACTAACAACACTAACACATCAAATCCCTTACCCCATCATTCATACACTTGTCTTCCAAAAAACTGAATGCTGCCACTATCAACCTCCTTAGCATTAGTAGCAAAATTAAAGAACTACATTTCTGGATATAATCCTGATATTGTTGCCATCACAGAAACCTGGCTTAAGTCTAAGATTATAGATTCTGAAATACTCCCTCCAGGCTACAGTATTATCAGAACTGATATCCCCCACAAGAAAGCAGGAGGGCAGCCTTACTTTATCCAGGTTTATACAAACTCCACCCTTTTCAGACAACATCCCAAAATTCCAAAATGCCAAAATACTAGTATCACTGCTAAAGCTTAGCAATAAAAAAAAATCTGTTTTGTTACAGTCTGTATCCCACCTGAAAATAATATAACAACTTTAGAAAAAATCCTCTCCTGGATAACTAATTATATACCTTATGAAAAATAAATCATACTAGAAGATGTAAATATTGACTGGCAAAACTATACATCAGACTTTCCCTCATCTAATATAAATCTTTATGGCTATATGCAATTTATCAAAATACAAACTGTATTTAATACTATCAACAGTAAGGGTGCAGTTCTAGGCTTCATGCTGGCCTCTGACCTAAACTCACTTAGCAACCACCTTCTAGCTTATACCCATAGAAATAACACCCATCAACCTAACACTCACCAACCTAAAACAACCCAAAACCTTTCTCAATTCAATATAAACTCCAATACATCAAAAGCCTTTAATTGGTCTATCCTAAAAACATTTCCACTCAATGGGTTACCTTATTCTTAAATGCTTTAAACAGCCTTGGCCCACTCCACAAAAAAGGTGAAAGTTAACAAGCACCCTGGCTGAGTACCCAAACAAAAACTACAAAGCTTGGAAAGAATCCTTAAACTTAAAATTCCATATAACCTGCAGCTTTATAGAGAATTGTGCAAAGAGAGTAAAAATAAAGGTTAGCCTAGATAAAAAAAAAAAACAATATTCTAGCCATCTATGACTTCAACACATCTGGACATCAGTACGTAACCTATTACATCTGGGTTCAAACAAAGAACCCAACCCTTCTCATAATAGCTCTCCAGTAGAAACTACAACCTTATTTGATACCTACTTCATAGAAAGCATTACCTCCATAACTAAACATGGTTCACCCCCATCCAATTCTTCTACCAACCACTCAATAACACCCAATCCTAGTAATTCAGCAAACAGATTAGACCAAAACCAACATTCTCCATGCACCATGCAGATTACCACTTCCTTTACTCCCCATCCCCCCAGCATCTCCACCTGAACCTAATTTACCCTCTATATCCATTGCTAGCAACTTCCATTTAGGGCTTGTCTCCACATGAGTGATAAAAAAAACTTCCACTTAAACTCAGACCTTGCTCCACTGCAGCTGACAACCTATCACCTCACTAACTAAAGTTAGCTGCTAATGCCATAGCAGACCCAGTCTCTATCCTTATCAATAGATCAATATCTGAGTCATATATATACCCTCACTATGGGAAAAATCCTATATTATCCTTCATAAAGGTGGCATCTCAGCTGACATCTCTAACATTTAGTCTATTGCAGTATTATCATCTCTCTCAAAATTTCTTTAAAGATGTATTCATAAGTAACTTGTCCATATCTTCTACAAGAACAGCTCTTAACATCCACCCAACATAGCTCTGCCAAACAGTACAATTACTGCCCTCCTATCATTCACTGACACCATAAACAAATACAGGGACTAGGACAAACTTATTTCTTCCTATTCCTTGACCTGTCAAGAGCTTTTGATATAGTTTCTCACCCTAAACTCCTGCATAAAGTCTCTAAGCTTGGACTATCCCCTTATTCATTAGTGGGGTTTAATAGCAATTTAACTGACAGGTTACAGTCTGTAAAATGACAGAATTCTGTCTCTCTCTCTCTCCATACCTGCAAGTCTCCGCCGATGTACCCCAAGGTCCCCTCCTGTTTAATATCTTTATCAATGACCTCTGTACCTCCATAGGTCAAGCCTGTCTTATACAATATGCTGATGATTCTACACTTATATGTGCATCTAATAACTTGTCTCACCTTCTGCAGATCATGCACAAATCTTTTTCCTCAGTTAAGAAATGGCTCCATAATTCCAACTCAACCCTAAAAAAAATAAAATTACTGCTATTTTTCCCTTTTTCCCCAAATTACACATGCCTTATAAAATAGATTTCAAAATCTTTCCCCTAAACAAAACTTAAATTGAATCTCTCATACAAATCTTCCTGGAGTGATTATAGCTGTTAACCTTAAATTTGACCTGCATGTTCAAAATAACAAAGAATTCCCAAAAATTAAGAATGCCCTACATGCATAAAACACTTCCTTAGCAACACCACCAAAACCACTCTTGCCACTAATTACCTTCTCCCATCTCTGAAATACAATGAACCCATCCTAACCAACTTTCAGGCTACAGTTAAAAATAAGCTAGAGGCATGCTATGATGTTTGTTTGTTTGTTTGTGTCTTTCGGCTTTTCCCGGTTAGGGGTCGCCACAGCGGAACTCCGGTCCGCTAATGATTGGTAGTTGATTTTTACGTGTTGAATTACCAGCCCTGATGCACAACCTTCAACAAACGTACGCCCATTCACGCATGTCTCCACGCAGAAGACGCTCTAGCTGAGAATCGAACCGGACAGCGTCTTACTGTGAGGCGATAAGGTTGCAAAATTTGTCACCAGCAAACAATACTGCAGTCAACACTGTATTGCCCTTAAGGCTTTGAATTGTCTCAAATTGCCTTACCACTTAGATTACATACAGCTTATCTCCACGGGTCTATGTTAAATCATAGAACGCTTAAAAATGCGAATGATGATTTATCAAACACATGTAAGTGAAAGCTTACAATCTCGAATGCTTAGCAATTTTTTCCAAGGGAAAAAAATTGCTATTTCACAAAACAAAGCAAAAAAATTTTAAAGCATTACATAAAGTGGGGGGCTTCACCCCTCACACCTCCGATGTAGGAGGCTGTGGCCCCCCCACCCCCTACTTAAATATACCAACTCCGAGATCGCACTACAGTCACAAAAACAGCAAAGTAATGGAAGCAGCCAAGCGATTTCTTTCCCAGGGAAAGAATTTGCTTATATGCCGTTTTGCTATTTTGCCTTTTCGTGCTTTCAAGTTCGATCAAGATGCATTCGAAAGAATGCGTCTTTGATCATTTAATAGGAACCCGATATCCACAAGGGTCTGCGTCTAAATCTTGAAAGCTCATAATCTTAAAATTCAAAATACTGAATCCAAAATCTTGAAAGTTCAAAATACTGAAAACTCAAAATACTGAATTTCATAATATTGAAAAAAACTGCAGGATACTAATACTTACTATACTCCACCAAAAGTACATAGAGAAACAAATAAAAGACGGCACATATTAGTTTACTATATATACACTTACACTATTCCAACACAACTACATAACAAAACATATTACTCTTCTCCAACTATAAGAAGGGGGGGCAAGCCCCTCTGCTACTTAAGTATATCAGCTCTGAGATTGCACTTTACTGCACTAAAATGAGTTATGCTGTTGTATATCAAATTAAAAGGGAACATGACTAAGGTTACAACAGGCAGTCATGAAGCATGTAATGGTATGTTTGCCATTTTCTTCTGTGGAGTGTGATCTCGGAGTTGATATATTTAAGTAGCAGGGGTGTGGGGATGCAGCCCCCCACATTGGAGGTGCAGGGGGCTTGCCCCCCTGCTTATAGCTGGAGAAGAGTAATATGTTTTGTTATGTAGTTGTGCTGGAATATTGTAAGTGCTGGTGTACTCTGTTTTTTTCAATATTATGAAATTCAGTATTTTGAGTTTTCAGTATTTTGAACTTCAAAAATTTTGGACTCAGTATTTTGAATTTCAAGATTATGAGCTTTCAAGATTTAGAAGTGGACCCCTCCACACACATCATTCACAAAGCTGATGACTGCCTACTTTTACTCCTATTCTCCATTCCTATCACCCTAATAGACTACTTTGGTCTAATGGACAACATCTTGGCATATATAAACTCATAAGTTCATAGGTAGATACTAGGCTATCTGCCCGAAGGTATTTATAAGCCTAGCCAGAATGTGTTGGCTTTCGCCGCCCCCTTAGATTAGTTCCCTGTGCCTCTGTCCAGCAGAGCCATTGAAGTGATCCCTGGGGTAAACTTTCTGCTTCCCATCCACTCTTCAAGGTTTTTCTTGAAGCGGGTTAGCAAGGAGCTCTGCCTAATATAGATTGGAATCTTGTTCCAGAGCATGGGAAGTCTCTGGGACAGGAATCAGTCCCTCCAGCATGTCCTATTTATTGTTGTGGTGAGGTTTAGATCCCTGGAGCGTGTGGCTTAAGGGGATATGGTTTTCTTTAGGTGGAGCATGTCCATCAATTCTGGGTTGGACATGGCCTTGTATGTCAGGCAGAGATCACCTCTGAGCAGACGGTACTCAACCGAGTACAGCTAGAGTTTCTTCAGTCGAGCTGCATAGGGCATCTGCTTGAGGCCAGTGATCCTCTTGGTGAGGTCATTTTCTGTGGTCTTTCCAGTTATTGCAGGTGTCTTGTAAGGTACATCCCAAATGGGGCATTGTACTTTATGATGGGTCTGATGAGTGATGCATTGAGGGACCCAATGACCTCTTTCAATCTGGATGCAAACCCTTTTGTGATTAGGTGGGCCACATAGAAGGATTTTCTAACCACTTTGGCAATTTGATTAGAGGTTACTATCTACTTAGGTCCCCAGATCCCTTATTACGTCTTCCGTATTTAGGGGGCTACCACCTATGTGGTAGTTTGCGGGTATTTTGTTTTTTCCAAATGGGGTGACTATGTACCTTTTGGCATTTAGCTTGAGGCCGTGGTTTTGACACCAGGTGTGTGTCTCAGTGCAACCCTTTTGGAGGATGTCTGTGTCAGCTGGAGAGTCAATTATAGCCCCTAGTTTGCAGTCGTCTGCAAACTTAGTCAGCCATAGTCCTCCTATGCTTGCCTGTACCTGTGAGAAGTATATGCCGAACAGGAGGGGTCCTAGGACTGAGCCCTGGGGAATGCCACTTGTAACTGGTTTAGTCAGACCTAGTTCCCGCAACTTTTACTATGTGGGTTCTGTCCGTGAGCCAGTTGGCAACCCATCTTGTGACGTAGGGAGTTATGTTCAGGCTGGTGAGCTTGTCTATAATACCTGAGTGGGGAATGGTGTTGAAGGCCTTTGCAAGGTCTAAGTAGGCTGTGTGGACCACCTTTCCCTCATCTATAGCCTTGGTAACTGTCCCAAAGAAATCCACCAGGTTTAGGAGGCATGATCTGCCCTTAACAAAGCTGAACTGGGTAGGGTCCAGTGTTTGGGTGTTTCCACTGTCTCTGTTAATGAGATCCATGATGATGCGCTCCATAGCTTTGCAGACTAAGCTAGTCAGGCTTATAGGGCGATAGTTCCTGGAGACTGTTGTGGCTTCACCTTTGTGGAATGGAATAACCGTTGCTGTGCGCCACTCTGTGGGCACGTAGCCTGTGGAGAGGCTGAGTTTAAACAGTGTGTTTAGGTGAGGGGTTAGTTCATCTTTGAGCTCATGTAGGATGCAGCCTGGGACACCGTCCAGTCCCACTGATGCTGTGTTTTTGGCTTTGGAGAGGGCTGTTTTAACCTGAGTGTCTGATTTCAGGGGCACTACATTCTTCTGGTATAGTTATGGGCCCTTTTGGGGGTGAGAGGGGGATGAAGTTTGCACAGAACCTGTCTGCCAGGATGTTGGCTATGTCGGTTGGTTCAGTGTATTTTGTGCCATTCTGCACTAATTCTGAGCAGATCTGAGAATTGCCACTTAGATTCTTGACCTAGCTAAAGAATGCGTTGTGGTTATCTTTGGAGTCCATGGCAATTTTTCTTTCGAAGCTAGCCTTGGATGATTTTATGAGGGAACGTAGTTTCTTGCTGATACTGATCAGGGATGTCTTCCTTTCTTGGGATTTTACTCTTTTCTGTACTAGTTTCCTCCTTCTATTGTATAGCTTGTTTATGTCAGGGGTCCACCAGACTGGTTTCCTTTTCTTGGAGGAGTGAGTCCTGGTTTTGTTTGGGATAGCATGATCCATGCATTCTTGTAGATGCCCGTAGAGTGCATTAGTAAAGGATTTTGCAGCTTGGACAGCATTATCCTTTAGCATGGGGGCTTTGAAACTTCCCACCTCAGTCTTAAGTAACGTGAAGTTTGCTTTTGAAAAGTTTTTCACAGTGGTTTCTTTGACCGGGGGTGGTGGCGGAATGTAGATATCCAGAGTGATTAGTTTATGGTCAGATCTAACCAGTGAGGGGTTGACCTCCGGTGTGGAACACCGGTTGCCCATGTTGGTGATGACCAGGTCCAATATTTTTATTATTTATTTATTTATTTTACATTTGTTAACCGGGCTGGTCTAACTGGATATATTTCCATTTTCAGTAGAGGCCCGGGGAGAAAAGCTCCACAGGAAGACATGGACGGAATACAACAAAAACCAAACAAATATATAATAACAAAGTTAACAAACAGATTTAAAAAAAAAGAGGTAGGTGTTTTACTCAAGACCAGAATAACTAATTCTATTTAAAGATATAAACCATAAGTTACCATAATTTCATCATTGGAATCAATTAGAGAGAGTCAACTAGAGAAAGCAAGAGATAAAGGAAAAGAGAACATTTTGCAAGACAAAAGTACAGAATAGAAAAGATATGTATTGCTAGATAGAGAGAGACAAATAGCCGTGAGGAGGAGAAAGAGCCAAGTAAATTTTTAATCAGGTTTAGAGCAGGAACATATCCAGTGGTTATTAAGATGAACTTTTAGTTTTTGTTTAAACAGTGCAGTAGAAGCAATTGAAGTAAGTTCGAGGAAGTTTATTCCAGTGTTTCCCAATGGCATTGGAGAAAAGGGAATCACCAGCAAGGTTATTAGATTTGGTTAAGGTAACTAGCAGTTTGCTAGAAGAGCGGAGAGAGTTCAGGTTTGAGTAGGGGCTTAAGAGGTTAGAAAGAGCAGGTGTATTCAGAGGTTGGTAAAAGGTTCTTTGGACAAACATAAGTTGGGATAGAAGCAACGTGTTTGTCAGTTCGAGCCAGTTAAGTTGTTGCAGATTCTGACAATGGTGGGTTCTAAATTGTTTTCCAGTAACAAATCTAGCTATGTTGTTGTAGGAGGTAGATAGTTTAGAGAGATTGTTTTTCTTAAGATTGGTGTAGATAGGTGAGGCATAGAGAAGTGTGGATATAAGATGCGAGTGGGCAAGATTCACTTTTCTGGGAAGGTTAAAAAAGTTTTGATTCTATATAGAGAGCCAAGTTTCCTGTTTACAGATTTAATGGTATTGTTGATATGAAGGTCGAAGGAGAGATTGTTATCAATTGTGACACCTAGCAATTTGGTAGAAGAATCAGGTGATATGATGGTTCCATTATTAGACACAATGGAGAAGTCAAGTGTAGGGGATCTGGTAGTAGGTTTAAAGAGAAGTAGTTTGGTCTTTTTTGCGTTTAGGAGTAGACATCGTTTTAGAAACCAGGTTTCAACTTTAGAAAATACAGCTTGAGTGTTAGTTTGAAGTTCAGAAATGGATTTAGCAGAGCAAATAAGTGTGGAGTCATCAGCATATTGAATGCAGATAGCCTGAGGAATGGCTACTTGCAAGTCATTTATAAAGAGGAGAAAAGAAGTGGTCCAAGAATAGAGCCTTGGGGGACACCAAGGGAGATTGGTAGAAGAGATGAGAGTTTGTTATCCCAGAGGACAGCTTGTTTCCTGTTAGTGAGATATGAGCTGAACCAGTGGATAGTCTCAGGTGCTAAGGAAAGAGATTCGAGAATTTTTAGAAGGAGAGAGTGGTTGACCATGTCAAAGGCTTTGGACAGGTCTATGAAGAGAGCAGAAGACAGGACATTATTGTTGCGATTATTGTTAATAATATCTGTGAAGGAGAGCAGAGCAGTAGTTGTGCTATGATAAGGCCTAAAGCCATGTTGACAGTTTGTTAGTATTTTATTTTGTAGAAGGTGATTCATTACCTGATGGTGGACACATTTTTCCATTATTTTAGCTAGAGGTGACAATAGAGCTATGGGTCTATAGTTAGAATGTTCAAAGGAGTTTCCTCCTTTATGTAATGGTATGATGTAAGAGATTTTCCATACATCCGGGATGGATTCTTCATTTATGGTCCTATTAATGAGAATTGATATGGGATAAGCTATTGCAGAGGCTGCTTTTTGAAGGAATTCAGAAGGAAGCTGGTCAGCAGAGGGGGTGCAAGGTTTAAGCTTGAGAATGCATCTCTGTATAAAGGTAGTGGAGATGGGTTGAAGCCTAAAGGTTGGTAGTTTGGAGGAAGTATGGTCATGAATGATGGTATTGTCACTGGATAGATGGGAGGCCAAGGAATTTATAGTATTGATGAAGAATGAGTTGAAAGTGTTGGCAGTATCAAGGGGAGGAATTGTATCAGACCCAGAATGGGGGGGTGGTAGTCTGTCCAGGGTGAAGAAGTTTATTAAGGGTTGACCAGAATTTTTGAGGATTATTGTGATTCACTTGCTGAAGATTGCTATAATAGTTCTTTTTGTCAGAGAGGATTGATTTTTTGGTAATATTTCTCAGGTGTCTGAAGGTCTGTTGGTCTATGGGAGATTTGCTAGTTCGCCATTTTAACCAAGATTTGTTTCTAAGTGACATTTTTTGTCTAGTCTCTTTTGTTAGCCAGGGGGCTGGCCTAGCCTTAATTCTAATAGAACGTTTTGGTGCATGATAATCAAGAATAGTTAGGAATGTGTTGTTAAAGAAATTAACAGCTTCTTGAAGAGGAAGTGGTTTAGTGGGTTCCAGTTACAAGCCTTTAGTTCCATTTTAAAAGGGTTGGGTTAAAGCATTTGAGGTTACGTAGGGTCCTATATAAAGGAGAGTAATTAGAGGTATTTTTTGTCTAATAATATAGGTTAGGTTGTGGTCACTAATGTCATCAGGTAGCGTTCAGACTGATATTTAATTTGAGGTTTGTTTACCAAAATCCAATCAAGAATACTTTCTTTGTTATTAGTTTTGTTAATCCTAGTAGTGGTATTAATAGTTTGAGTGAAGCCGTGGAGATTAATATGGGATGCTGGGTTGTTAGTGGATATTGAGGACCAGTCTAAGTTGAGGTCTCCTAGTATTATGGTTTCTTGTGGGTAGGTGGATGAGGCCCAACTGAGGATATCTTCTATGGTAGAAGAGTTATTTCCAGGGGGTAGATATATACAGATGATATAGATGGATTTTTGAGGTTAAGTTGCAGCTTTGAGATAAGAAGTTCGGTTTTAGTAAATCCAAGGTTCTCATAGGGTACTAATGTTATTTTTAGTTCTGTTTTGAACAATAGTGCTACTCCTCCACCTTTTTTACCATTGCAGTCGAGTCTCAAGATATTATAGCCTGGTGGTAAGATTTCAGTGTCTTTAGTAAAGGGTTTTAACCAGGTTTCTGTTAAACAAAGAATGTCAAAGGAGTGGTGGTCAAGAAGAGAGTGGAGTAGGGTTATTTTGTTATTGATGCTTTGGATATTAAGGTGTCCTATGAGTAAAGTATGTGTTGTGGAGGTTGGTGATTCATGAGAAGTGTGTAGAGAAACAGGTGTAGCTTTAGCTGAAAAATTAGATGGACCAGGGTTGGGGTGGATGTCACCATCTATCAAGGTAGATTGGTTGTATAGCAGGTAGGATTTGTTAGGGAAGTATAGAAAGTACTTAGGTTTTCTAATCAAGAGGTTCTGACTTTTTATGTGAGTCAATCTGTGGTATTTAGCTAAGAGGTAGCTAGAGGTAGATGTGATGTTTAATTGAGAAAAGTTTAGGCTTTTGAAATTTGAGGTTGAATGTTTAGGAGAGTAGTTGAGGTGGAGGTTGAGTGGAGTTTCATAGGAGGTTAAGGAATAGGGCAGAGTGAGAGAAAGGGAAGTGATGAGTAGAAGAATTAGTATTTTTAGAGTGTTGGTTTTTACAGAGATCATAGAAGTGTGTTGGAGGATGTCCGTTGACATGTTGAGATTATTAAGACAGGAATAGACTAGTGAACTTTGGAAGACTATAGTGTAGGGATGTATAGCTAGTTGGTAGAGACAGGATAGAAATATTCCTATAAGTATAGTCAGGTGATAGGTGAGGTGATAGAGGAGGGTAAAGTTGAGAGGAAGTTGTGGATGATGTAAGAGGTAGTGATAGGTGAAGTTAGAGGGGGTGTGGTGTAAGGGGTATAAAGCTAAGGACACGTGGGGTGGGTGGGATAAGGGGGTAGGGAGAGGAGCGAAGCGGGGCAGAAACAGTTAAGGGAGGAGAGCAGAAAACAATCAGCTAAGCAGGAGAGTAACACCATGAGTTACCTATACTACTAAGTTTAAGAAGCAAGAAAGGGAAAGGTTTTTAAGGAGCATGAGAGGGATTCAGGCAGAAAACAAGTGAATAAAACAGGTGCAGGTAAAAGTGGGAAAGAGGTATAGTTTAGATGACACAAAGACCAGAAAGGGAGCAGTGATAATACACGGAGACAGCAGGTTTAAAGTATAGGGAAGTAAATAGTACAGTTTGCAGAGGGGCACAGGGAGGAAGAAGCAGAAAATAGGCAGGTATACAAGAAGTAAGACCCAGTTGTCAGTGAACTGAAGGTAGGAGAAACAGAGAAAAGGAGAGCAGCAGCCAGAAAGAGGTAATTTAGAGACAGAGTGGAAACAGAAGAGGCAAAACAAGCAGGATACAACAGTTGAGGGAAGACTAGCAGGGGCAGGAGTAGTTAACAACAAATGCTAGGGGATATGGTGACTGAATAGTATGCAGGTGAGTAAGGGGAGGGGGTAGCTTTAGCTTGAACTGCGTGTGCGCCGCCCACAAGAGGACATAGACACCAAGTAAAATATACAAACATGGACATACAGCCAATGCAGGTGAGAAAAGGAGATTTACTACTTTTACTCAAGTGGAGTTAGGGGTGCTTCCTGGGTGCCAGTACAGATAGCCAGCTTCGTAGCTTCAGGTAAACTGGGAGAGATAGGCCAGCTGGAAAGGGACAGCCCGATGAGGAGCACTAGGCTTTAAAGAGCCAATGCAGGTGAGAAAAGGAGATTTACTACTTTTACTCAAGTGGAGTTAGGGGTGCTTCCTGGGTGCCAGTACAGATAGCCAGCTTCGTAGCTTCAGGTAAACTGGGAGAGATAGGCCAGCTGGAAAGGGACAGCCCGATGAGGAGCACTAGGCTTTAAAGAGCCAATGCAGGTGAGAAAAGGAGATTTACTACTTTTACTCAAGTGGAGTTAGGGGTGCTTCCTGGGTGCCAGTACAGATAGCCAGCTTCAGAGCTTCAGGTAAACTGGGAGAGATAGGCCAGCTGGAAAGGGACAGCCCGATGAGGAGCACTAGGCTTTAAAGAGCCAATGCAGGTGAGAAAAGGAGATTTACTACTTTTACTCAAGTGGAGTTAGGGGTGCTTCCTGGGTGCCAGTACAGATAGCCAGCTTCGTAGCTTCAGGTAAACTGGGAGAGATAGGCCAGCTGGAAAGGGACAGCCCGATGAGGAGCACTAGGCTTTAAAGAGCCAATGCAGGTGAGAAAAGGAGATTTACTACTTTTACTCAAGTGGAGTTAGGGTGCTTCCTGGGTGCCAGTACAGATAGCCAGCTTCGTAGCTTCAGGTAAACTGGGAGAGATAGGCCAGCTGGAAAGGGACAGCCCGATGAGGAGCACTAGGCTTTAAAGAGCCAATGCAGGTGAGAAAAGGAGATTTACTACTTTTACTCAAGTGGAGTTAGGGGTGCTTCCTGGGTGCCAGTACAGATAGCCAGCTTCGTAGCTTCAGGTAAACTGGGAGAGATAGGCCAGCTGGAAAGGGACAGCCCGATGAGGAGCACTAGGCTTTAAAGAGCCAATGCAGGTGAGAAAAGGAGATTTACTACTTTTACTCAAGTGGAGTTAGGGGTGCTTCCTGGGTGCCAGTACAGATAGCCAGCTTCGTAGCTTCAGGTAAACTGGGAGTGCTTTATGTTGTCACCTCTGGTGGGGATGTTGACCAGTTGATCCAGGGCGTTTGAGTTTATAAATTCTAGGAAATGTTGGGCAAGGGAGTTTGTACTTGAGTAGTTCTCCCAGTTAATGTTTGGGTAATTGAAATCACCCAATATCAGGGTGTTTGGTAGGACCTTTATGTTTCCCAGTGTTTCCAGGAATGTGGAGTGGGGGTTCTGGGACATGGTGGGTGATCTGTAGCAAGCTATAATTTGAATAGCAGTTTTGCCCATTGTTAGTTGTACGTGGATGATCTCTGAAGCATCGTGCTGTGCCACTAACCTGGAGGTGTGGGTATCCTTGATGAATATGGATACTCCCCCACCTTTTGTATTTTGGTCCGGGTTTTGTGGCCGAAATGTATGGTATGAGTTGTAGCCTGGTAGTGCTGGGGTGCTCTCTGGGGCCTTAAACCAGGTTTCTGTTACTGCACATATATCGACTTTCTCCATACTGAGGAGTGCCTCAAGTGCATGCATGTTGAGGTTTAGACTTCTGGCATTGAGTAGCATTACACTCAGTTTTTTGTTACTTTTGCTATTTACGGCGGTGGGTTTGTCTTTTGAGCCTTGCCTAAAAAAAGCACTATGGGGGTGGCAAGAGCCTTGGCCAGTATTCGAAAGCCTAAGGGTGACAGGTGCAAGCCGTCTCAAGCAAAGCAGTGTGGCTTGTGGAGCATGTCATCCCAGGCTAACAGACACTGGATCCCCTTTGAATGACACCAGAAGTTTAGCCACTTGTTGAAATTGATAATTTTTTCTCTCTACCATGGTATCATTCTTGGTGTGGGCAGGATGCTACTCAGGGTAAGGGTCATACCAGCCTGGGCTACGTGATCACACTCCACAAATCCTCCAGCCAAAGTCTTTACTTATACTCACTAAAAATGGAATTTTGTCTCTATGCAAATTTCATCTACCTCTAATCTCCGCATCTTCAAACAACTACTAAAGACTTCCCAAATGCTACCTCGGGCTGTTCTAGTGCCTCCCTCTTTCTACCACCAGCATTCTTTGACTATGTTCAAAATGAAGGAATTAGTAAAATCTATTTCTTGAACAAAGATCAAATATATTTTTCCCTAGGCTATATTAATTAGTCACCTCTGTTCCAAGGACTATACTCAGTGTGTTTGTCATCCCTATGAACTGCAACTTGTGAATACTTCATCTGTTGACAATGTTCTTTTTCAACTTGTTATAGCTATCTAAATATTTTGCACTATTTATAATGGGTTGACACTTTATGAACTGAAGCTGAATTTTTACTTAGTTAATATGTATTAGGCATTGTAATAACTTTATTTAACTGTAACCATATTATGTGGAGCTTTTCTCCCAGACCCTCCACTAAAAATGGGATATTGTACTAGCAAGAAAATGTCAAATAAATAAATATTGGCACACTATATAAAGTTACTATTTTATTAAGAACAAATGGACCTCTCCAAAGAGCTTGAAAGAATTTTTGTTTACTTTCCCAATATATTTTTAAAGATATTCAATTGAAAATAACATGGTTCCAATCAACATTTCTACATTACTATACCAGCACTTGCTATTATTTGATTTTATAAGTTTAGGTATCATTTCTGGTGTATAGAATGCTCTGCGTGCATGATATTCCATGTATAGATATTCCAATATGCAGATTATGTTTTTGCAACTAATTCTAAAATTGCCTTTTTATTATCCTCTGTATGTTGATAATCCCTGCTTGAAATATATATATTTAGATATGTTTTCCAGAATGGGTTTTTGGTATTGCCTTTATACTCTGTTATTATTCCATGCATATGTATATGTATAGTAATATTGATTTGTTTTCTGTATTGTAGATAATGTTATTAATGTAATATAGTATTTCTAGGTATCTTGCTTATTGTGTCATCTCCAAACACTTGAATGTTGGTGTGGATGAACCTCCTTATACTTTTGAATATCTAACCAATCCTCTTTATTTACCATGAATTCCTTTATTATATTAGATTTTAGCTGTATGTTTGTTTTTTATCTTGTTTTTTTGAGTATTCTTAGAGTTGCACAGTAGAGATATTTTGTACAAAAATATTTTAGTTCTATATATTTATATGTAAAATACCTAAAATATTATTAATGTATCATGGTTTGCCAGGGGCATATTTGTTAAACTGAATGTAGTTAAGATGTAGCCTTTTTATTTATTTTTTTTTAATTGGCATTTGTTTACTGAGAAAGGCTGAGCAGTTCCCTTTTTCAGAGGAGATCTAGAGTGAAAACCTCCATTATTAATTTTATTATTATTTATTATACATTTGTTGACGGGGCTAGTCTAACTGGATATATGTCCATTTTCAGTAGAGGCCCGGGAAGATAAGCTCCGTGGAAACAAACAAAATCACATATACAAAAATTAATGTATACAATGAACATTGCAGGTGCAGTACAGAGAATAGTCAAAGAGGTCATTCGTTCATAACATAGTGCAAAATATACAGATACAATTAGTACAATACAAAATGTAGTTGCAATACATTATAAAGAAAAAGATGCCAGCTGAATTATACAATATATTAGTATACAAGTAGTCAAAGAAAAAGTAGGAGCTGAAGTTATACAATATATTAGTAAAAGTAGTCTCCTTAATGAGATTCTGAAGCTGTATGTAATATTATAGAAGGACAAGATAAGTTGTTATTAAGAAAAGGAACTTGATTACTGAGAAGAGGAGGGTAGGTTGAACCAAGTAAGAAGAGCTAGTTGATCAGTCAGGTTTAGTACAGGGGCACAACCAGTGTGTTCTGAGGAAAAGTTTCAGTTTGGTTTTAAAGAGTGATATAGAGGGAAGAGAGGAACGTTCGTTAGGAAGAAGGTTCCAGGATTTTCCAACAGTATTAGAGAAAAGAGAGTCCCCAGCCCTGTTGTTTGATTTACAAATATTTACAAGAAGTTTATGTAATGATCGTCAGGTCTTTAGATTGTTGTAGGGGGTAATGAGGGTAGATAGTATAGGGGTATTGGTAGGTTGGTAAAGGGTTTTATGGGCAATGGTCAGTTGGTGGAATTTAAGCTGATTTTGTAATTCAAGCCTTCCTAGCTGCTTTAGATTAAAACAGTGGTGGGTTCTGAAAGGGTTACCTGTAGCAAATCTGTCTATGTTATTGTAGGAGTTTTCCATTTTATTAAAGCTGTTTTTAGAGAGAATAGTATATGTGGGTGAGGCATAGAGGAGAGTAGAAATTAGATGGGTGTGAGCAATAGTTATTCTAGCTGCAGGAGAGAGGAAAGGTTTGATCCTGTAGAGAGAGAGAGCCTAGTTTTCTATAAACAGATTTTAGAGTATTGTTAATATGGGTGTCGAAGTTAAGATTGTTATCTATAGTGATACCTAATAGTTTGGTAGTTGGATCTGGGGATATGAGAGTACCATTACTGGATGTTACTGTGAAGTCTATTGGGGAGGACTTACAAGTAGGAGTAAAAAGGAAGAGTTTAGGTTTTTTGGGGTTCAGAAGAAGACAGCACTGTGTAAACCATTGTTCAACTGTGTTAAACACATTTTGGGTAAGATAGTGAAGTTCAGATATAGATGTGGATGAGCATATAAGTGTGGAATCATCTGCATATTGTATGCATGTAGCTTGGGGATTGCTAGGTGAAGGTAGTTTATAAATATAGAAAACAGGAGAGGCCCTAATATGGACCCTTGAGGAACACCAATATTAACGGGCAGATGGGTAGATAGAATATTATGCCAAAGTATAACCTGTTGTCTGTTATCTAAGTAGGACTGGAACCATTTTATAGCTAGTGCATCTAGTGACAGGGATTTGAGGATATTTATAAGTATCTGGTGATTTACCATATCAAATGCCTTAGACAGATCTATAAACAGTGCAGAGGAAAGCATATTGAGGTTACGGTTTTTGTTAATGCAGTCAGTAAAGGAAAGGAGGGCAGTAGTAGTGCTGTGGGAAGGTCTGAAACCATGTTGAGAGTTTGAAAGTAAGTTATTTTGGATTAGGTGGTTTAGCAATTGTCTATGGATGCATTTTTCCATGATCTTCGCTAAGGGAGAAAGTAGAGCTATGGGACGGTAATTGGAGAGTTCAGTAGAGTTCCCACCCTTGTGAAGGGAGATAATATGGGATACTTTCCAGATTTTAGGGATGTGTCCTTCACTGATGGTTCTATTGATGAGAATGGAAATGGGATAGACAATGGATTTGGCTGCCTTTTGTAAACATTCAGCAGGTAGTTGGTCTGCTGAAGGAGTGCACGGTTTCAGTTTTTGGATAAGGGTAAGAATATATGTTGTTGGGACTGGTTGGAAGAGAAATGGAGGGGATGGGTTATTGTTAGAGTTGGATATAGTTAAGTTCTGAGTAGATAACTGACTGGCAAGAGTTTGAATGGCCTCAGTGAAAAAGGTATTAAAGGCATTAGCAGTCTGCTTGGGATTCACCTGGTCTGTGCCTTGTGGGTTTGGTGTGATGGATTGACCTGGGTGTAATAATTGATTAATACTCGCCCAGAACTTTTGTGGTTTATTATGCATAACATCATGGACATCATTTGCATTGTTTCATCATTTGCTGTCAGTTTCATTCATGAGTAGTAGTTCCATTATTCAGACATCCTTTACATCAGCTATATGATTTACAAACAGTTCTGATTAAAATAACAGTTACATGGATTGTGTGTTTTTACTTAGTTAATATATATATAGATAGCTCTGTATCAGATGATCACGTTTTCAGAAACTCAAAATTCATATGGACTAGACCATATGATTGAGTTTCCAGAAACTAGAATATCAAAAAAAATCTACTTTTTTTTTTTTACCTTTCTGCAGGGTGGGCAAACCACCCTATACCCACCACACCCCCTGCAAATTATATATACCAAGTCTCAAGATCAAACTACAGTGAAGAAAAGGGTAAGTTCCTGATCCTCTCTGTACCCCAATCTCCATTCAAAAGCTTTGAGTTTTCAAAAACTCGATCATATGGTCTCGACCATATGAATTTCGAGTTTCTGAAAGCTCGATCAACTAGTAGGGATACACACACACACACACACACACACACACACACACACACACACACACACACACATATATATGTGTATAGATAGATATATGTTTTAAATACAGGGACGTATATGCAGTGCAGTATCATTGGTATGCATAGATTGTCAGGTTTTAAAGACTTATTCAAAATCTAGGACATAAAAAGATAAGATAAAGAGCCCAAAGAAGGGAGTGGAGGAGGCACAAGAAAAATAAAGGAGATGAGATGAAAGAGAGGAGGGTATAGTTGCAATAGTAGTACACAACATTTTGTGCCGCAGTGAATTGTGGCAAAAATTCATATAGCTATATTATTACCAGTTTAACCAGGGGTGGTGCAGAGCCATTTATCTATCAGGTGTTGTTTCACTTAGCATTTAAAGTCTTTCAGGTTGCAAACTGTACTAAGTAGAGTGGGATGTTATTCCAGCTACTTGCAATGCAGTGTTAATACAGTGAATATACTGCTTTGTTAGGGTTTGTTAAGGAGAGCAATGATTTGTCAGTGAAGCATTGAGGTCTCTTGATAACGCAAGGTTGAATAATGGAATGAAGAGAAAAGATTATGCATTAGTTTGAAGATTGTAATTAGGAGTACAATAGAGAATTATTTAGTTTGAGCCAGTTTCGTTGTCTTGCAGAAAGGCAGTGATGTGATGTATATTTTTTATATATTCTGTTATTTCTGTATTACTCTGACTTAGAGTGCTGTAAACAGAGTGCTAACAGAGTAGTCTCATTTGTCTAGAGCAGTCTTCCAGGGCATAACTTCCCTGTCACAAACAATTATTACTCGGCATGAAAGAACATCAGATTTTTTTGAAACAGTGAAGTGCATTTGCATTCCAAGTTCTCTGTGAAGATACAACTAAGTGCTACAACTTTGTTAAAGCAAGCCAGAGCCTTTCTCATTTTTACCTTATGCTGGGAGTTATCTGTTAGGGCTGCTGATTAGTGCTTAAGGAAATTCTTGGATACTATTGCCTGTTGGTTTCCTTAAACCAGATTGTAGTCAGCTCCTCTTCTCTTCTTGCTACACATACTCCTTTAATGCTACACCTACTCAGTGGGCTGCAGACCAAGAACAACTGCTGCTGTACACCTGAGAAAGAGCCAAAGGGTATAAGGACTGACTTTCACTTTTGAGTAAGAGTAGGGAATCTTAGATGTAGCTGTGAATCACAGTTGGTCTGTCTTGTTACTGCATTGTTCTCTGTGGTGTGCTTTTCACATCTTCCTCAGTGCCATTTAGTAATCTCAAATTTCTCCTTCCCTTCAGTGACCTCATAATAATTCTGAATTCTCCCAAGATGTATCATATAGAACATCTCTCCATAGTTCTCTTACACTCAAAATTTGCCAAAACATTTAACTACCTTTATTTCAGATGTTTAGCTTCACCAGGAAAGCTTGCCTTCAGTGCCACAGATTTTGTTTATTTTGTTGGAATAAGGTTAAATTCATGGAGGGCCCCATTCCATTTGCCCTCACTATGCTCAAACTCACTTTGCTCTCCTGCTCTGCACCCTAATCTTTCCTAACCCGTTACACTACATTGAAACATGGCTATCACCACCTATCATTCAATCTGCCAGTCACTACCAGCCTTCTCAAACCCCCCCCCCCCACTCTTTCTTATCAGACAAACTACTCATACTAAATTCAGTATTCATTTTAACTCCTTCAACATTACTGTTCTACTGCTGATGCACATCATAAGTTCCATAATCTTCTGCCCATTCTAAAGTACATATATAAGGCCATAGAAAGACGAATCATGGACCTGATAAATAATGATGTAGGAGACCTCCAAACACTGAACCTGACCCAACTGGGCTTTGTCAATGGCAGGTCATGCCTACTGAACCTGGTGGATTTCTTTGAAAAAGTCACCAAGGCCATGGATCAGGGTAAAACAGTACATAATGCCTACCTCAACCTGGCTAAGGAATTTGACACAATTCCACATTCGGGTATTATAAATAAACTCACAAAACTGGGCATAAATCCCTGTGTCACCAGATAGATAGCCAATTGGCTCATGGACAGGACACATATGGTTAAAGTGGGTGAATCCAGATTTATCAAGAGACCTGTTATTAGTGGTGTGTCACAGGACTCAGTACTGGGACTATTTCTGGTTGGAGTAAACTTCTCTGACTTTGAGTCAAATGTGGAAGGCCTCTGGATGACAAAGTTTGCTGATGACTGCAAGCTGGGGGCAATCATTGAATCCCCCTGTGATGTAGATATCCTTCAGGGGGGTCTAGATCAGACAAATGATACCCTTTGGGAAGTCACATACCCCTGAAAATTACAACATTAATAACAAGTCCCTTAGAGTGGACTCAGAGATGAGAGGTCTAGGTACACAGAATGACAGTAGCCTGAACTTTGACTCCATGTGTCTACAGTGGTGAGGAAATCCTTTTATGTGGTACAACTTATAAGTAAAGGTATAGCATCCAGATCCAAGGAAATTAGAGTCTTGCTGTACTCAGCCCACATTAGACCAATAATTGAGTACAGTGCGCCATTTGGCATGTATTTGACTAGGTACTTACAGCAGCTGGGGCGACCTCAGTGGGTCTTCACAAAGAAAATGCAGGTTGTAAACAACATGAATTATATGGATAGTCTAAAAGCCCTATCCCCTTTACTCTGTCTCCTACTGACTATTATGGGCTGACCTATGCCTGACAGACCCTCACAAATCCAGCCCTGATGGAGCTGCTACTGATCTGGAAGTCCAACAACATGAGGGTCACCTGATCTAGGGATCTAAACTTAGTCAGCAACTCAAACAAAACATGCTGGAGAGACAGATATGTGTCTCGGAGATTGCCACTTCTTTGGAACAGACTTCCTATTTTCAGTAAGCAGAGCCCTTCCCTGGCCCTCTTCAAATGCAGTTTGGATCAATGTATGGAGAGGTTCAAATTCATACTCAATGCACAGTCCCAGATCCATGCCATCCTCTTGCCCCTAGGGACCATATATTGGATAAAATCAGGTTGTATTCACTAGGCTTGTAAGGGCCCCTAAGTCATTAGCCTAGTAATCTCCTATGAACCAGCAAATGTATATATACTCTATATTGTCTGCATTCATAATTCTGTACTCTTCTTATTAGCTTCATAACTTAAGTGTAATCTTTTGATTCTCCTCCATTTTTAGTCACCATAAAGACTTATACATTCAAGTGTTCTTCCCAGCCTTTAACTCCCCTTAGATTCTCACCCTTTACTCTTTTCAGCAGCATTCTTTCCATCATGCCCAATCAGAAATTAGCTCCATCCCTCTCCAGTCATCTTGAATACCTTCACCCCCCCCAGTTCCCCAGACACACTCCTACTTGAAGATCTCCACCCATTTTTATCCACCCAATAAACACCTCTAAGAGGAATATTTACTTTTCTCCCTCATACTCCACATTCTCTCCATTTTCAAACCTATACTACAGTTACATCATACTAGGAATACATGTAAACATGACATAGATTTACACTCTCCTGATTATATCAGTTATTTTCCTTCAACCCTCACACAAAAAAAGACAATTACCTGACTGACACTCCCTCTATATACCATACCATGCTAAATTAATACCTAGACACACATACTACCTACCCATGCCCCATTAAGCATTCACATCACATCACACCTATTCCAACACCTAACTCACATACATCAAACATATTAGGGTCCCAGTACCATAATTTTGGAAGAAAACCCAGTTCTCTCCAAAACTACAGTTTCCAAGAAAAAAAAACCTACTCAAATGCAGTCCCATTATCTTTATACTTCTGCTGCCAGGCAACATTGAGCCCAATCTGGAGCCACTTAACAAAAATGCCTCAACTCAAACCAATAAACAGAGCCATATTACCTGCTGTCTCTTTATTGCCTATAGCATCAAGAACAAAATTAACCAAATTAATGCCTTTTCCATACAACATAATCTTGATATCATAGCTATTACAGAAACATGACCGAAACCTGACACCCCTAGTCTTCACAACCTCATACTAAACTATTCATACCTAAAGATTAGACTAGTCAAAACACCCCAGGGGAGGAGCACTAATTCTTTCCAAAGACCACCATAACCCCACTATCGTTGCACAAGCTAACAGCAACTCATAATCAGATCATAACTGCATCCTTCTAAAATGTAAAACCAACAACCAAAAACCCCTTGTTATAATGAGGCCATACCTACCTCCACCATCCTCACTACAAACTTTCAGTACCCTCTTCCAGCAAATATATGCCAAAGCTCCCAAAAACTGTGACCTAATCATTCTTGGAGACTTACTTAGGACCAAAGGCCACTGACCTGTCAGCAATCCTGGCCAGCTTAAGTCTTACTCAAATCCACTCTGAAGCCAGTAGACCAAACCCTCACTCCAAATGGGCACATCTTGCTAAATCTCGTAATAACTAATAATCCTGCATTGATATCTAACCTCACCGTGCATGCACACTCCTTCAGTAATCACTGTCGCATAACTTTCTCAGTACATAATCTAAAATTAAAGTATAAACCTATCCTTAGCACCTTTAGACCCCAAACCATTCAGAATATCACTAATCTTAAAAACACCTTACTACCATTGACTGACCTCTCATACTTGCCATAAAAGACCCCAGCAAAGTAGCTAACAATTTTACCATTACCCTTTTACACTTGTAAAACAAATTTATTCCCTTTGTACAAAGGCTATTTCAATTACATAAACATGACTGGGTATCTAACAAACTCAAACACCTTCTCAAATTATGTGATGAAGCATGGCACAATTAGAGATGCAACCCCTCTACAGATTCTGGGTCAACTGTACCTCACTATGCAACCTAGCCAATAAATTCATTGACAGACACAAAAACAACCACTACCAAAGCAAACAAATCTCACTTTTAGCCAAATCTAAAAAATTATGGAGAAATCAACCTGCTGACTGGTTGAAAAACTAAACACAACTCCACTCCTTCAACCTTTCATATCTAATATCACCACAGACCAGCTCTAATGCATTGACTTCCTCAATGAGTTCAGCAGCCTGCCACAACAACCTGACATCAGTAACCACAACATAAACCAACCACCCCTACAGCCACTCTCTTCCCCCCTTTACATTCCACTATTCCACTCCAAAAGGATTAGAACCAAAGAATCAGAAATACAAATGGACCAAATCCAAATAGATATTCCCCCAGCCTTTTGGTTCACTCACCTTTGTAAGGACTTCATCTCTCATCCTCTCACTCACATATACAGTCTCTACTTAACTAATAAGATTATGTCTCAGATAAGGAAAATAGCTTTAGTCACTTCTATTCCAAAACTACCCAAGCCAACTACTGCTTCGCAGTACCATCCTATCTCAGTACTTCCCACTTTAGGTAAAATACTAGAAAAAATATCTACAACAAAATTACTTCTCACTTACATCAGTACCATCTTCTATCTAGGATGCAACGTGGTTTCTGTTCTTAACACATTGCTATAACAACTCTTTTCTCCCTCACAGATGACATCCTGTCCATTATGGGCAAAGGCAATATGACAAGAGCTGTCTTCACTGACCTCACTAAAGTCTTTGATATAACTGAGCACAACTTACTATTAGACAAACTAACTGAAACAGGCATTAGTGATGTAAACCTTTGGTTTGTAGATTTTATACCAATAGATCCTTTGAGGTGAAAGTGGGTACCACCACCTCTGAAACAAATTCTCTTATGAAAGGAGGCCCCCATCGTTCCACTTTAACCCCTCTGCTATTTCCCATATTTATCACCAAACTCCTATCTGATCATACTCCGGTGCCTCCAATTCTTTATGCAGATGACATGGTCATCTACTAGTTGAATAAATCCCACTCTGTTATTCAAACTTAATTCCAAGATGACCTCCAAACCTGCAATCGGTGGCTAATAGACCAGAAACGTGTACATAATCCCTCAAAAACAAAAGCAATGTTATTTATAACCAATCAAAAATAGCCAGAACACGCAGCTTCCTTAATATTAAAAATAACATTACCACCAAAGAAACTACCATGTTCTTCAAATACCATGGCATTTGGCTAGACCAATCTCTTAACTTTCAACTACATATTCAAAACACACATAACAAGATCAACACACTACTGGTCATGGTAAACAAGCTATCACCTTTTCTTCCCATGCCAGCCAAAGTTGTTATAGGCTCAAATATGGGCTACCCATAGTAGCTGCAGCCTCAAACAAAAATGCCACCACTTTGCAAACCATCTACAATAAAATCTGCTGGTTTATCACTAAACTCCCCTATTAAAAAAGCCAGTGCAAAATGTCTCTGTTAGACTGAGTGTAGTTTTAGTGAGTTCAGTATAGTACATTAAGGTAGAATAATAGGCTTGAAAATATAGAGTCAAACTTGTGATATGAAGTTGTTCTATCTCGCATTCATTCTCACTGATGTGTTCAGAGCCGATCCTCAGCTCCGACTCGGCCAAATGCTAAAGCTCGAGGTCTTCAACCAGCTCATGGCCTACTCCCTATCCCATGATCCACTGGTGCTTCTCTCAGATCTCATTTTCCACTTCAACAGATCGGGCATTTCACCAGCTCTGGCCAGTGAATATAAAAAGAAGTTATGTACTCACCATAATGTTCCATGTTTGTAGTCCAACTCGCCCTTCATTCTTACACTTGGGTTTGGCTCAGACTCGGCACTTCTCTAGCTCAAAGTCTTCTGGTTGGCTCGTGGCAAGGAGGTATCCCATAATGCACCGCTGACATCACAGATCTTGTTTGCTGCAAGTAGTAAATATATATATAGAGACAAAGAACAAACCATGTAGAAAGGTCTCAGCATAGAGATAAGGCAATGGTCACAATTCCCCCAGGTACTCAAAGGAGGGGGCAGGAGGGTGGGATAGTAAGAATGAAGAGCGAGATGGACTACAAACATGGAATGTTATGGTGAGTTCATAACTTCTTTATGTTCTGTAGTCCTGTCTCACCTTCATTCTTACACTTGGGACAACGTCCCTAGCACCTTTATCTTGGGTGGCTCACGGGAAAATGTTCCTGAGTACTGTGGAACCAAAGGAAGATCTGTTCCTGGAAGCCATGTCCAATTTGTAGTAAGTTATGTATGTATGAGGTGTAGCCCATGTTGCTGCTGCACAAATGTTATCCATTGGAATCTTTGCTTGAAAAGCTACTGAAGTAGAAACAGATCTGGTAGAGTGGGCTTTCACCTTGAAGGGAAGATCTTTGACACTGGACGTATAAACTAATGAAATGCAGCATGAAATCCAGTGTGATAAAGTGGGTTTTGAGACTGGTAGGCCCTTCCTTGCATCCGAAAAGGAAATAAACAATTGGTCTGACCTTCTCTAACTCTTAGTTCTATCGAGATAAAATCGCAATTGTCTATGAACATCAAGCTGGTGAAATTTGTACTCTGCCTTGTCAAAAAAATTAGGGAAAAACACAGGTAGTTCAATGGATTGATTAATATTGACCTGAGAAGAGACCTTAGGAACAAATGAAGGGTTGGTCCTTAAAGAAAACTTGTCTCTCTGAAATATCAAATAAGGGGGCTTAATAGAGAGGGCTTGCAGTTCTGAGACCCTCCTTGCAGATGCAATGGCCACTAAAAATATGGTTTTACATGAAAGGAATTTGAGGTCACAAGTTGCTGAAGGTTCAAAGGGATGCAAAGTAAGCTTTTGAAGTACAAAATATAAATCCCAGGTTGCCACAGGGTCCGTAACTGGGGGTCGTAATAATGTGGCCCCTTTAAGGAAAGCTCTACATAATCTATGCACCATAAGGTTAGGATCATTAGCCAAATGAAAGGTAGAAATAGCTGCCAGCTGAACCTTAATAGTGGCAGTGGCTGAACCTTGATGGAACAACTGTGTAAGAAACTCCAAAATGGCAGAGATGGGAGCTGTATAGGGATCGAGGTTTCTATCACGAGCCCAGAAGGAAAACCTTTTCCACTTTCTGGTGTAAATCTTTCTAGCTGAAAGTTTGTGAGAAGATGTCAGAATATGTACAACATGTGGAGAAAAGTCATGAAGCCTGATAAGGGATGGAATAGGAGAGAGGGATGGAACATCCCTGACATGTGCGTCAGTAAATCTGGCACTGGGTCCAGAGTGCAAGGTTCGTCCATTAGGTGAGGTCTGAGGAAGGGGAACCAAATCTGATGAGGCCAGTAAGGAGCAATGAGGATCATTTTGCTTCCCAAGGATCTTGATTTCTGAATTACCTTTGATATCGGGGGAAATGGTGGGAAGGCATAGAGAAGTCCCGAGGGCAAATCGTGAATGAGTGCATCTCTGGGTGCCTCCCACTTTGGGGGGATCAGGGTGAAGTAGTTGCTGCATTTAGCATTCAGAGGGGTGGCGAAGAGATCACAGCAAGGCTGACCCCATCTGTGAAAAATCTGTTCCACAACGTGTGGATTCAGAGACCACTCATGAGGCATTAGAATCACCCTGCTGAGCCTGTCGGCTATCATGTTAGTTTTCCCCGGAATGTGTGTTGTGGTCAGAAAACATTGGGAAGACACTGCCCACTCCCACACTTGAAGGACCTCTCTGCAAAGGGGATAAGATTTGGTCCCTCCTTGTTTGTTTATGTACCATACCACTGACATATTGTCCGAATGGATCACAATCGTCCCTAGAGGAAGAAAGCTGTAAAGTGCTTGCAATGCCAGAAGCACTGCTCTCATCTCCAAGATGTTGATATGCAAAAGAGCCTTGTGTTCCTGCCACGTGCATTGGACTGTTCTCCCTAGATAATGCCCCCCCCCACCCTATCTGGGAGGCATTCGTGGTCACTGTAGCGACAGGGGGAGATGGAACAAATGGTCTGCCTATGGTTAGATGGCTGGACTGGGTCCACCAGCGAAGATCCTGTTTGCACGATTCTGTTATCAGGATGGGGAGAGAAAGAGGTAGTTGCTGCTGCGACCATTGGGAAAAAAGTAACCACTGCAGAACCCTCATGTGCAGTCTGGCTAGTGGGACTAATGTTATTGTAGAGGCCATCGTCCCAAACAATTTGAGCACCGTCTTTGCTTTTGCCTTCTGCTGTGGAAGTAGACTTCAAATTTGTTGCCTGAGATTCTGGATTCTCTCTATGAGGAGGTAAGCCTTCATTGTGACAGTATTTATTTTGGCGCCAATGAAATTCACATGCTTAGAGGGCTACAATGCAGATTTTTGTCAATTTATTGTAATCCTAGCTGCAAGCAAGTCATAATGGTGGCGTCCCTAGCCTGTAATAGTAGATGCCTGGTGGTGGCAGTCAGGAGCCAGTCATCCAGGTACAGAAACACTTGGAATCCAAGGTATCTCAAGTGAGCTGTTACCACTGCCATGCATTTGGTGAACACCCTGGGGGCTGTGGTGAGACCAAAGGGCAGGGCACAAAACTGGTAATGACTGGCCCCCAGCCAGAAGCGTAAGTGACTCCTTGATGCTCTGTCCATTTTGATGTGGTAGTACACATCTTGGAGATCTATGGAGCACATCCAGATGTATTTCCCTAACAATGAGAGTATCGACTGTAAAGTGACCATTCGGAACTTGGGCTTCTCTACAGATTCATTCAATTTGCTAAGATCCAAAATGGGTCCCAAGTCCCCTGTTTTTTTTGGCAACAAAAAGAATCTGGAGTAAGTCCCTAATCCTACTTGGTCTGCAGGGACGAGTTGGATGACTGTCTTTACGAGCAACTTTTAGATTTCTAGAGTTGCTGAACCCCTGTGATTGGGTGGAACATCCAGGATTCTTCTGATCTGAGTAGGGAGAAAAGAGAAGGGAATACGGTAGCCACTGGTAATTATACTTAGTACACACACTTGTCTTGAGTGATATCGTGCCAGGCTTCTGGGTATAAGGATATACATCCCCTGACTGGCTCCAGAGATGCGCAGTCAGGCCTCCTTTCAGAAGTGCTGTAGGGACAACCGTGAAAGGAATCCCTGGTTCTGCAGGCCTCCCCTGCTTCTAGGGCAGCATCTACCATTATTTCCTCCTCCTCTGCCTCTGGAGAAGGAATCACCCTGTGTGTCCTGAAAATGCCTCCGCAACTTATTGAATCACATCTTTCCGCCCCTCTGCCCTTTGGGATAGGGTCTAGAAGGAATGGAAAAACGGACTCCCACAGCAGCTTCCTGTTCGCACCTGGTGAGTGTGTCCTTTACCTTGGATCCAAACAATGAGGATCCATCAAAGGGGGCATTAGTAAATGTAGACTTAAAGGCCTCTGCAAAATTACACAAGTGCATCCAGGAGTGTCTTCTAAGAGAAACTCCTGAACCTGCTGCCCTACTCGCTCCATTCACTGCATAAGATATCAGCAGCATGGAGGAGTTTATGATAGAATTTAAGGTAGACATCTGTGCATTAAACTTATTAGACACCGCTTCAGATACGTTATCTTGCACAGTATCTCCCACCTCTTTCAGGAGATATCTCTGGAGCCTAGTGAAATGAGACAGGTAGTTCAGCGATCTGAGTGTAAAAGCCGCTGAATAAAAGATACGCTTCCTGTACCTATCCATCGTTCGAGACTCCTTGTTCAGTGGATGGACAGTGAAGGAAGTTTCAGCAAGTTCCTTTTTGGTGGCTGCTGCCACCACCATGGCATCTACTGGCACGCCTTTAGTGAGAAAATCTTTGCGCTGAGGTGCTGACAAGAATTTATTAGGTCTTCTAGGAACCGGTTCCACAGTATCAGGAGATTCCCACACCTTTCGACTCACTAGATCCAGGAGCACGTCAAAAGGTGGAGACACCCAAGAGGTGGAAGGTTGAGACCCGAAAGCCTTCAGGTACACTGACTCCTCATCAGAAGGGGAGGTGGTGGGCCATCTGCCTCTCTGTTTCAGGATCTCAAGGATATCTGTGAAGGAGATATCATCAGAGGATGACTTGGGGGACCCTTCTGACTCCTCAAGGTCAATGGCTGATGTAATGGACTCAACGGGGGAGTCAACATGCTTCCTATTACAAGTTTTCTTCTGAGGGGGATCCTCAGAAGGATATTCTGGGGAGACCACAGAAGACTGGGGACCACTCATAGAGGGTTCCTGAGGCTGCAAGTCTCTCCTGTGTTGGATGAGAGAAGGTGCTGAGACTGAAGTCGACGCTTTAGGGGGAAGAGTGTTAGTGCCCCTAGTTGGAATTTAAGACTTGGACAGAACACTCCTCATCACCTCAAAAGCTGACCCTCCTGGCTCTGAGGATGCCCCCCACTCTGAAGGTGCAGAGGCAGTCCTTGGTGCCAAGGAGATAGGCTCCGAGGTAGATGTGGGGTCCGAACTCACCCACACCAATGTACCGAGAGGTAAGCTCGGAACCGGAGAAGTTCGGGTCCAAGTGTCTCCCTTGGGCCCAACCGGAGAACTTAGGAGCCTAGACCTCATGGACGGCACTGATGGATATTGGAACCGAGAGACCAACTGAAGTAGCTGGAACTGACCTTTCCAGAGCAAGTGGCACCGACATCTCTGGCTCCGATGTGTTGGAGTGGTTCGGAGGAGGAACAGTGTACGGACTCATTAGGCTCCGGAGCCAACTGGGACGGAGCCGAAAGTAAATTTGCCAGTGCCGATGTCTTGAGGAGTCTGCGCACCACTCTCTCAACGTCCTCATCAGAAAGGCTCCTTGAGGACCTGGAGGATAAAGTGGGGGACCTAGACCGCTGAAAAATAGGAGATCCGAGTGTCAGAGAGACCGGACAAAGTTCAGTTGACCGGCTCTGAGACACAGACTTAGTTATCGGCTCCAAAACATCTGGAACTGAAACTGACTGTTTCACATCAGTAACCTCTGTCAGCACCAAAACCAGTGGAGCTGAAGAAGTAGTAGTCAATTCGGCAATTTTGTCTGGTGGCTCCGATGATACCAAGTGAGTGGGAGACCGCCTTTTTGTGGATTTAACTTTGTCTTTTTTGGAAGATGGCCACAGAACTGGAGGAGGATAAAGAAGCCAACTCAAAGAATGCTTTAACAGACCTTTAAAAATGTGTTTGTTCTTTCTCTCTTGAAGGACTTGAGGACTAAAAGCATGACAAAAGGAGCAAGACTCTTGAAGGTGAATAGCACCTAAGCAGTAGATGCAAATAGTATGCCCATCTGTCAGGGACATTTTTTGGGTGCACTTAGTACATTTTTTAAAGCCAGAAGGCTTGTGGTCTTTCGCATCTTTAGACATATCCATACAATTACAAACACCAATGCCAGAAAAATGAAAGGGAAAAACAAACTGGGACTACTGCAGACACCAGCACTAGCTAAGATTTTGTCTGGGTCGACCCTTGGGACTTCGGGCCTGACTGAGACCCAGTCCATTATTTCTGTTCCTCCTCTGACCTGACTCAAGGTTTTGGAGCCGGAGTGTTCGGAGCTGATGATCATGAATCCACCAGAGCCGATACCTGTTCCAGGCCTGTCAGTTCTGACTACTCTGACTTCCTTGGTACCAACCATGGAGTCTAGGAGCCGACACCCGCCGGTCATGTCCAGGGAGGATAGTCAAACCAGCTTCTCTGTTCCAAATTTACCTCTCGGGATTTCGGCGCGGCTGAGCTTGGCTCCTACCTCGGGCTCGGATCCCTCCACTTCAGTGCTGGGGAGATCACCTGCTTCTTTGGATCCAGGAGTTTCCTCTCATCAGAGCCAGGGGGCTTATGATGACATGAGGAGAGTGTTGTCCCCTTGGGCTCCCACATCATCAGAACTGGCAACCTCCTCCCCCAAAGCACCCATGTCTACCTCTGCTTCACTGGTCCCTCAAAGCATAGAGACCCAGAGCCTCAGGTTGCCCCATTGGGTGAGCCCTGCTCTTCTGAAACCTGACCAGAAGCTCCCACTGAAGAGGTTCACTATTGAACAGTGTTGAAAATGGAACATAGGTCCGGTGAATATATATTGACATACAACGCAAGAGTTACATGAAAACATACCCCGGGCGATACTAAGTTGAAAGATTGTTAGTCACAACGAATGGCAAATCTCCGATGTTAAGTTGTCAATCTCACCTTCATTCTTGCTGGATGGGTTCGGAGCCGATCCTCGGCTCCGACTCGGCCACTTACTAAAGCTCGAGAGCTAATTTTACCGGCTCGAGGCAACCCTATATCCCACGATGCAAGGCGATAACTACCCAGATCTCGTTTGCCGCTTTCGCTTGCGAGGTGCTTTTTTTACCGGCTCCTGGTAAGTTTTTCAAATTTCAGACTTTTAGTCTCTCCCCTTTAGTTTTAGTCACTACCGTTGTTGTGTAAACTCTTAACGATTAGTTTAACCCTATCTCCGTTAGTGTTCCCTTTTTTTCCAGTTATTTATCCCTTCCCCTAAGTTAGGCCTTAAGCCTCCCCCTTTCCTAATTTTTTGTCAGGGATTCTGTGTAGTGTTTGGGTGTGTTTGTATCCCTGTTTTAATTTTATTTGGATTGGGTGTTTATTGTGTGTGTGTCTGTGTTTTGTTACTTAGTGCTTCCTCGACACAGTTATGTCGAAGGATACAAAGGTCTCAGGCTTCAAGAAGTGTGACTCGTGCTGTCAGAAAATGTCTCTGACAGACGGTCACACTTCTTGTGTTTACTGCCTGGGACCTTTGCACCTGCAGGACTCATGTGCTGTTTGCCATGGCTTCAGCCCTAGAGTCCTGCAGGAGCGAAAAAATAAATTACTTCTAAGAGGCTTATTAAAGCCTGAGGGTCCCTCGACTCAGTCATCGGGGAAACCCTCCAAGTCCCCCAGACCTTGGAGCCGACTTCTGGGGGCCCTAAGTCCATTCGAACATTGGCTCCGGCCGGAGCCGATGAATCTCGAATTCATGTACCTACAGTGTCCTCGGCTCCGGCTGGAGCCGAGGAAGACATAACTGAGTCGGCTCCGATCAAGTTGTCGGAGCCGACAACTAAGAAGAGGTCCCGTTCTCCATCTATCCGCTCCATTCATTCGGCTCCAGCATCACCTTTGCTGTCTGAACGGAGCCATAGATCCCACTCTTCTAGGTCTTCCAGGTTATCGGACCATGACCTTCAGAGAGTAGTGAGTCGACTTCTTAAGTCCGAGGCACTAGCCAAGATGCTTCAAAGTCTGACTCAACAGTCGAAGACTATCTCTACCACTCAAAATATTCCACCTCTGACTCTCTTGAGTTCGGATCCGGGGCGGTTCGGACCCGAGACTGTGGTGGCGTCGGAACTGATACCTTTGTCTTCAGTTCCGTCGTTGGCTCCGATGTCTTCCTTGGAAGAATTTCGGTGCCGGACTTCCCTCGTCGGCTCCGAGGGGGCGAGTGGCATCGGACCCTTGTCCGACCCCGCCCTCCCCCTAGGTGCTTCGGCGCTGGTGAGTTCGGCTCCGACATCGACCTCGGAGCCATCACTGTCGGTGCTGGGGGAGGTTTTCAGTTTTTCGGAATGGAGACCTCCGGCTCTGCCTGACAGGGGTGCCTTTGAGGTCATGAGGAGCGTGTTAGAACCAGGTTCTAATCCACAGTCGGCTCCTTCTGCCCTTCCCTCCATGGTGCCTTCAGTGATTTCTACTCACTCTCTTGTCCCTGACCGTAGAGAGCCAGCTCCTCAAGTTTCCCCTGTGGGGATCTCCTCCTCTTCCGAGGCCTCTCCTGACCCTGTAGGAGAGCCCCCTAGGAAGAGGCAGTGTAAGAGGAAGCACATTGACTCCCCTGAGTCTGTCACCTCTGACACTGATTTAGAGGATTCTGAAGGTTCCCCTCGTTCCCCCTCTGAAGATGCCTCCTTTGCAGACATCCTTGAAATCTTAAAACAGAGGGGGAATTGGCCAGCCCTCAACCCTTCAGAGGATGAATCAGTGTACCTTGAGGCGTTTGGCTCTCGCCCTTCCACCTCCTGGGTGTCCCCTCCCTTTGACCCCCTTATGCAAGTGGTGGCAAAGAAGGCTTGGGCGGCTCCTGACTCAGTGGAACCCACCCCCAGGAGACCATCTAAGTTCATCACGGCCCCTAAGGATAAAAAATTTCTGACCAAAGGCGTCTCTGTTGATGCTATGGTGGTGGCTGCGGCTACCAAGAAGGAGTTAGCTGATCCTTCGGTGCCTGTTCATCCTCCTAACAAGGAGTCTAGGTCGATGGACAGGTACGGGAAGCGGATGTTCTCGTCAGCGACCTTTACTATGAGATCGCTGAATTACCTGTGTCATTTTACTCGACTTCATAGGGACTTACTCAAGGAAGCGAGTGAAATGTTGAAGGACCCAACAGCTGCGGGTTTTCAGGATAGGATGAACTCTCAGCTGGCTACCCTTAATTCTATAACCAACTCCTCCATGCGCCTCCTTTCATATGCGGCAGATGGAGCAAGTAGAGCAGCAGGTACAGGCGTAGCCTTGCGTAGGCACGCCTGGATGCGGCTTTGTAATTTTGCGGACCCTTTTAAGATGTCCTTCACTAATTCCCCCTTTGATGGATCATCCCTCTTTGGTCCTCAAGTGAAGGAAACCCTGACTAGGTGCGAGACTGATGGCAAAACTCTTTCTGCCGTCGGAGTCCGTTTTTCTACCCCTTCTAGACCTTACCCCAAAGGTCAGAAGAGGGGAAAGATGTGGTTCCGTAAACAATCCCAAGGAGACTTGCCTGACGCACAGAGTCGATTCCCCTCTAGAGGCAGAGGGGGGAACAACAATGGTAGACGCCGTCCCAAAGGCAGAGGGGGCCTGCAGAATCAGGGCAGTCGAGAATCCTTTTCAGACAAGCCTTTTCAGCATCCCTGAGGTGCTGCCCGACTGTCCACCTTCGGAGGCAGTCGGGGGAAGGCTGTCACTGTACCCAAAAGCCTGGCTATCCCTAACTCAAGACAAGTGGGTACAGTCTATCATTTCCGAAGGCTACAGAATCCCTTTCCTTGTCATTCCCAAGCTGTCCAAAAAAATCCCTTCCAGACGTTCTACCCAGTCAAAGGGAGCAAGCAGCATTAGAAATTTCAAAGCTGCTCGCAAAAAGAGCTATTCAACCAGTGCCAGCAGACCAAGTAGGATCCGGAACCTACTCCAAATTCTTTTTGGTTCCAAAGAAAACAGGGGACTGGAGACCCATTTTGGATCTCAGCAACTTGAACAAGTTTATCAAGAAAACAAAGTTCCGGATGGTCACGCTGCAGTCCATTCTTCCTCTTATGGAACGGGACAGCTGGATGTGCTCTATAGATCTCCAGGATGCGTACTATCACATCAAGATGAATCGACACTCCAGGAGGTTTCTCCACTTCAGGCTGGGAACCAGTCATTTTCAATTCAGAGCCCTGCCCTTTGGTCTCACTACAGCCCCCCAAGTGTTTACCAAATGCATGGCAGTGGTAGCCTCTCATCTGAGACGTCAAGGATTCCAGGTGTTTCCTTATTTAGATGACTGGCTCCTTACAGCCCCCACCAATCATCTTTTACTCCTCACCAGAGACTACACCTTTCGCACATGTCAGGCATTAGGCATTTCAATAAACTACGAAAAGTCTGTCTTGTCGCCTTGTCGTGTTATTACTTTCATAGGCGCAAATCTAGACACAGTCAAGATGTCAGCCAGACTCACAGAGCAGAGGATAGCAGACATTCACAAACAGGTCTTTCTTCTTTTGCAGAACAACAAAGTCAAAGCCAGACAGATCCTGAAAGTCTTGGGGATTATGGCGGTGGCCATCCCTCTCCTACCATTAGCTCGCTTCCACATGAGGATTTTGCAATGGATGCTCTTCACACAATGGTCTTACCAAAGCCTTCCAATGTCCCATCCTATTCGGATAACTCACTCGTGCAAGAGTCATCTCTCTTGGTGGATCACATCTCCTCAGCTCCTCCTAGGGAGACCTTTTGTCCCTCCCCCTCCGGTTGCTACAGTGACAAAGGACGCCTCCCTGATCGGGTGGGGGGGGGGCATTTCCAGGGCAGGGCATGTGGCAACCATTCGAGTGCCACTTGCACATAAATGTCCTAGAGATGAGAGCAGTGCTTCTAGCGTTGCAAGCCCTACAAGACTCTCTTCCCAAGGGAACTATAGCAATACAAACAGACAACATGTCTGTAGTGTGGTACATCAACAAACAAGGTGGAACCAGGTCTTACCCCCTATGTCGAGAGGCACTCAGACTATGGCAATGGACGATTTCTTCTCAGCGATTTCTGTTAGCAACGCACATCCCCGGGAAGTCCAATGTGATTGCGGACAAATTGAGCAGAGCTATTCTCATGCCTCACGTGTGGTCTCTGAACAATTCAGTGTTGGAGAAAGTTTTTCGAAAGTGGGGCAGGCCTTGCTGCGACCTTTTCGCTACTCCCCAAAACAGCAAGTGCGACGATTTTTTCACCCTCTTTCTCCAACCAGGCCATCCCAGCAGAGACGCTCTAGTGCACGTTTGGCCCAGGGGACTTCTATATGCCTTTCCCCCCTTCCCACTTATATCCCAGCTGATACAGAAAGCCATCGCTCAGAAAGTTTCTATGATCCTCATTGCCCCTTACTGGCCTCAACAAATTTGGTTCCCCTTTCTCCACCGTTATCTGTTGGAACAACCTTGGCATCTGGACCCAGTTCCAGACCTCTTGACCCATCAGTCGGGTCAGTTGCACCACTCCCTTCCCTCTCTGAACCTCACGGCTTGGTTCCTCCAATTCCGACCTTAGCCAGGCTTCCTTTGATATCTCACTCAGTTAGAGATATCTTGATTGCCTCTCATAAATCTTCCACTCGGAAGATTTATCATAGCAAGTGGAAACGTTTTTCCTATTGGGCGCAGTCAAAGAATATAGATCCTTTCACTGCTTCTAGTCAAACAGTTCTAGACTTTCTAGCCGAACTTTTCCATGCAGGTTCGTCTCCATCTACCATTAGAGTTCAATTGGCTGCAATTTCAAACTTTCATGTTGGAGTCTCAGAGTCCTCTATTATGTCTCACAAACTCTGCAAGGCCTTTTTAAAAGGAGTTTTTCTTCTCAAACCACCCATCAGAGATCCTCCTCCTCAGTGGGATCTCAATTTGGTTCTGGCATCCTTAATTCTTCCCCCCTTTGAACCTGCGGCTTCATGTTCTATAAAATTACTTTCGTGGAAGACACTCTTTTTAGTAGCTACCACCTCAGCTAGAAGAGTCGCTGAACTTCATGCTCTGTGTAGTCGACCCCCTTATCTAGTTTTTCATAAAGACAGGATATCCTTGCGTACTAATCTGTCCTTTTTGCCCAAAGTAGCTTCATTGACAAATTTGAATCAAACCATTGAGCTTCCTGTTTTCTTCCCAAATTACTCCAATAGGTCAGAACAAAAGTTACACTGTCTAGATATTCATCGCCAACTTAGGTACTATTTAGACAGGACCAAACAATTCAGGAAATCTGACCAACTGTTTGTTTCTTATGCAGAAGGTAGAATGGGCCTTCCAGTTTCTAAAGTCTCTCTCTCTAGATAGCTTACTTCGTTGATTACCCTAGTGTATCAGATAAGACATCAACGATTGCCATCCAAACCCAGGGCTCATTCAACTAGAGCTTTAGCCACTTCGGTAGCTTTCCAAGATAGGCTGCCTATTGATTCAATTTGTTCTGCAGCTACTTGGGCTTCTCCCCATACTTTCATTTCTCATTATAAGTTGGACTTGGCCTCTAGAGACCGAGCCAACTTTGGTTCCACTGTACTCGAGTCTGTTCCGATAGGCCACCCGGGACAAGGTGCTAGGGACACGGTCCCATCCAGCAAGAATGAAGGCGAGATTGACAACTTAACATTTAGAAATTATGTACCTACCATAACGTTCCATGTTAGTTGTCTTCTTCTCACCTTCTTTCTTGCGTCCCACCCTCCTTCCCCCTAGCCAGGACAGACCTAGAAGAGTTTTCTTGTTCCTTATGGAATTTTTTTTTTTTTTGCTGGCCTTAGCTTTCAAACGAGATCTGAGGAGTTACCGCCTAGCATTGTGGGATATAGGGGAGCCTCAAGCCGGTGGAACTAGCTCTCGAGCTTTTAGAGTGGCCGAGTCGGAGCCGAGGATCAGCTCCGAACCCATCCAGCAAGAAAGAAGGCGAGAAGAAGACAACTAACATGGAACGTTATGGTAGGTACATAACTTCTAATTTTTGCTTCACTAGTTGTACTGCTACAGCACGTGTTTATGTAGACACTGCTCACCCTTGGAATTTAGTATAATTTCCAGTTTTTTATTGGCTCTGAGATTTACATTATTTATTTACTGTCTGGTTTCAGTTGTCTACTCTTTTTTGGTAACACCCACTAGGGTATATATACTGTGGTTTTCATCTTACTGTTTGATAAAGTTCTTGATACTATTAAAAGGATGAAAGCAAAGCTACTGGCTCCTTCGTCATACTTTTATATTAAGAAGTGTTTTAGTCATTTCTATTCCTGATCTTCTTAGCTCTGAGGACAGTTTTTAGTGCTATTATATAGTTATTCTGTCGTGTTAATATGAATGAATTGACTGAAGAGGGGCTTGGCTCCAGCAGCCAATCGACGCCGGATTTATCTCTATTATTGCCGGATTTACCTCAGTTCTCTAATTTTGTGGACAATACAGTTATACTTTCCTCTGATGACAGAAGCCTCCCTCCTGTGCAGAGAACTGGACTTTTGAATGAAAACCACATTACCACAGGTCACATTTGTGATAACCTTGGAATTCCCTCTTCTCGGACCACACAAGCGAACAGCAAAAAACTACTTCACTGATGATCACTACTCCTTCTACAAATAAGGGAGTACCTTCAATTATTTACACTAACTCTGCTTTACTGGAAACTGGCACTACAAAGACTCTTACAGCCAACATTATGGATCACCCAACACTAACTCAAGTTTCCTTGGTGGTTCGCCCTAAAAAGCATAAAACTGTTTTACCGATGGGTCCAAGCATGTCCGACCCCTTACAACTGTTAACAGCTTCTCCTTCCTTGATAACTGATTCCCAATCTGTGGATTTTTGTTTGACAGACCAACTACCTCGAATGCCTACTACTTTATCTCAATTTTCTTCAGGCGACATGAATATGGCATTGACTAATTCACCTCTGAGTCAAGCATGTAATCATAACATCGCCTGCAAAACTGTTAATGTTCCCTTGGCGAAGGAAACATATGTTCATCCTTCTAATAAATCTGCCTCAAATTGCCTGAATGAAACATGTTTGACTCGAGCTGTTACTGCTCCTATTCCTGCCAGTATAAGCAGAAATACCACAACACCGTCGATCAATGCTGGCTGTATGACAGTTGGTCTTGTTGGACAATCTGCAACTGAATGTACTCCAACGGCTGGGCATGTGTACGGGTCCAGTATTGTGCGGACCTGCAATGGGTTTGACACCACTGATAATATTGCCACAGTTAGTTCCAACAAGGAGCCGTTTCTTTCACAGACTCCTTCGGTGGATAGTTCTAGGTCTGTTGGTGCAGAATTACCAGTACCGGTAAGTGTGCAGGTTTCCACTGTTAACAATAGTATTTTCACTAACACTGTTCCTAATAGTGTTGGGAAACTGGTACAAACATTTTCGCAGACATCCACTCTTTTTAGTAATGCTGCTAATAAGTCGGGTCCTCGTTCTACCAATATACGGCCACCTTGTCATGGCCAACCCGTTTTCCATGATTCCCAGACACCGGGAACCAGCTGGATGACTTTTCCTACAGCCGAATTGCCTCATGTTGGAAATACTCCTGTCTATGTGCCTGTTTCTACAACCTCGGACTCTACACATTCCTCCTCCCGCATGGTGGGAACCTCCATTGCAGCAGTCTCTTCTGGCCAGACCATGTTTATAAACAATGCTCCAAGAGCGGGAACTGTTAATACTTATTCTTCTTATGCTACGCGTTGTGATAACGCTCCTGTGGAACAGAACTCCATCTCTAGAGATCATTATCAAGTTCCTTCCACGCCAAATCTTGATTTTCCTTGCACAACTGATTTATTGTCTTTTTTGGACACTAATTTCACCAGTAACCCTTTTTTACAGGATTTGGAGTCACGTGACACCACTGCAGACTTTAATTTGGCACATATTAAGGAGTTGAAATCCATGCTTTTTAATTTAGAAAGGCTGTTTATAGCATTTAAAATGTACAGATGGACATTCTTTACTTGTCTTGTTGTTTAGATAAGAACATTGTGCCTTTTGGCTTATGTATAGTCACATTTCCTAATAATATTTCTAGTGACACTTCTCTCTATAAGGATCTGGTTGCCCTTTATAACAACACCGGTTTACAGGCAGTTAAACTGTTAGTTAGACACAACGACATTAGATTAAGTGAGCTTAAATCTGAAATTGTATTTTTTCACTTTAAAGTTGTTTCTCACCATGATTTTCAACAGGTTCTCCACATTTTTAATGGGATTCAGCCGAGAATTAACAGACATGTTGCTACTGTATTACATCGCAAAAAACAAAAACTGCATAGGGATTTCCTGCAATATGTTAACAACAAAGCCTATCCCCTCAGATCTGAATTTTCCCATAGGTTTAGTTTTAGAAATCAGTCTTCTTTTGCTCCTTCTGTATCTCCTCCCTCATCTAGCATGCTTTTTCCTCCCCATCACTGTCCTTCAGCTTCTCCCACTACTTCTAATAACCCTTCCCTTTCTTCCATTAACCCCCCCTCTCCTCTCCTATCACTTCTCCTACCTCACCCCTTTCTGTTTCTGTCCGTTCTATTCCTACCCACACTGTTTCTATTCCCATTTCCTCAGCTCCCTCTCCTCATCCTGTCCCTTCCCCTGGTAATGCTTCCCTTTTACCTAGTCCTGCTCCTTTCTTGCAGTCTCTTTCTTTTCCTGCCCCGTCTTCCCCTCCTCTAGTTATTGACCCCCTCCGTTCCCTTGATCAACCCCCCTCCTTACAGAATGAGAATGCTTCTTTTTTACTTCCGAGAACAAATTCCAACGTGGACATGAGAAGTCCAAGAGGAAGAGGGAGGACTTTCTTCTACAACACCCATGCCAATTCCAAAGACTAAAATCACTACAAGAAGGTCTACACCCCATTCGCTCATTAACTCGGGAGGGGAAATCCTCACTTCAACACTTCCAGTTGGACAGGGGACGTCCGAGGAGATTCCCGAGAGGTCATCCCAGGACGTCTTACCCTCGTTAACGGCTGGTTCAGCATCCTGCTCTACAGATTCCTGCTCTTCGGAGATTTTCAACCTTATCTATCTCAAACTGCTATTCAAGTATTGAAGAAGGGTTTCACTTTCATCCCTTCTCAAAGAGCAGACCTACAGTCCTTATTGATTGATTTGCATCTCTACCTTAGGAAGCTCAACCTAAAGCTAATCTGTGACAAAGATTCTGATTTGGACAGTGATTTAGTTAATGTCAACCTCAGTCTTCCACTTAAACGCATCTTCAACCCACCTCTCAATAACACCTTACAAATCTTCTTGAAGTTGTGTGACAGAGACTTCAGACACCTACTTAATACTAATAGTCCTTACAAATGGTTTAACCTTTCCACAGCAGAAGTCATGGAGCTTAATAATCTACAAAAAGATAAGTCCCTCAGAATCTGCGGACAAAGGTGTAGACCTTATGGAACATCAACGTTATGTTAACACCTTGGAGGATGATCTCAAGAACAGTGATTACTACTTACCTGTACAGATGTCAGATGTAAACCGTGCCTTTAAAAAGATAGATAGAACTCTTAAATCACTTACCAAACAACAGATGATTTCCTCAGATGAAGCAGAATTCATGCAAGTACAGTACCCACAACTCGGGAAATTCTTTGGTATCCCTAAATTACACAAGGATCAAACTAACCCTCCTTTCCGTCATATTGTCTCTAATCACAAAACAAAGACTGAAAAAGTCTCAGAATTTTTGGACCGGACTTTGAATCCCATAGTGCAAAGGTCTCCGTTTTATATACGTGACTCATGGGACTTCCTTAATTTACTTTTTCAGCACCCACCTACTTCCTCTAATAGTTTGTTAGTCACACTTGATATAGAGGCTCTCTATACAAATATTCCACACAAGAAGGTATTCAATTTTTACAGTCCTATTTAACACAATCTACAGGATTTATTCAAAACAGAATATCTACTATTTGCACTTTGGTTTCCATAGTACTTGAAGGAAACTTTTTTCATTTTAATGAAGTAATTTACCAACAAGTCCGTGGAGTGGCTATGGGGTCAAATGTGGCCCCTGCCTTTGCTAATTTGGTTTTGGCAGCTTAGGAAATTAATTCCCTTGTACATCTACCTGATTTTAAATTTGTTAAAACTTATAGAAGACACATAGATGAGGGGCAGGATTCACGATGGCTTGCACGGAGTCTAAGAGTCGTGTAAGACTCCATGCAGCCATCGCAATCCAGGAACAGCTCGAAATCCCGTGTAAGAGACAGCTAAAGCGACTCTTACATGGGCAGGGCGTGGATATGCTAATCACCTCACTTGCAGCCGAAAGGCATGCAAATGAGGTAGATTAGCAATCCACGAAGCTGAAACCAGCCCATGTAAGAGTCGTGTTAGGTGCAGAAATGTACTCAGTTGACAACCGAGTACGTTACTGCAAATAACACAACGGAGCCATGACAGCTCCAAATAAAGTGTGCAAATGTTGCAGTCAGCATGCCAATGGCCAAATATGTGGCCATTGGCATGGTAACCCGATGCAAACATGAAATAAAATAATTTTTTTTTTCGGAGATCGGTGAGGTTTAAACGCAGCGCAGCCCCGCGCAAACTGGCTGCGCTATATAAAAACAGAAAAAAGTTTTGAAACCCACAAATGTGGGTTTTATGTAATGCATGGATTTGCAATGCAGGGACTAGCAGACCAAAAACAACATGGCCACCGTCTAGTCGTTGCTCAGGGGGGAAGCTGAGTGTAAGACATGTAACTAAGCATTAGTAGGCAATCCTATGTAAATGAGTGGTAGGATAGTGAATCACACTGTCACATAGCAAATGAGCACATTCCGTGTAGTGTAAGAGTTAGATAAGGGGGAGTAACAGAGTAGGAGATAGGTGACATCACAGGGGGGAATGTCAGGAAGAAATGAAGCTCATTGGAGCAAAGTGGTATGTGAAAGATGTCAATCACACAGCATAAAAAGAGGAGTGTCAACAGATAAGCATGGGAAAGTCAAGAAATGGAAGGTGTACACAGTGGCCGACACCAAAGTTTCTTGCTGTACGTGCATGCGCGCGTGTGCGCGCTGGGAGGCGTGAGTAAGACAGAGTGCACGTGTGTAAGCGTGAGTGCATGCGTGTAAGGCAGAGTAAGCATGTAGGAGCCTGTTTAAAGATTTGTAAACCTGTTTGCACTGGTGTGCGCGCATTTTAATCCGAATGAGCAGATTCTAGTCCGTGTAAGCATGTGTGTGTGTGCGTGGTAGCCACTGTGAGCGTGTTTTCGCTGGTATGCGCGCTGCTCCCCCCTGAGGAAACAGAGAGGAAAAAGGAAGCAGAAGAAGTAGTAGGAAACTAGCAGGGAATACTTGTAGAGGTAGCAGGTGAAAACAATTAGAAGCAGGCCATTACACAGGCAGAATACAAGCCCAGCCCAGCACTTAAAACACTGCAAACAGCATTGCAGTATGTTTCTCTCAAGAGACACTGCAAGACAGGAGTAAGCTAGTAGAAGTGAAAACTGAAAAAGCTGCACTCAGACCAAACATGCTAGGGGCTGCCATAGCTGTCATAAGGAGACATAGGAGACTTGCTGAGGGTGGTGACAATGGAAATGCTGCCAGACAACCCACAGTGAGGAGATGGAGAAGAGTGTACAGGCCCAGGGTCACCTACCAGGGGTTACATGAGCTGGAGATAGTGGAGCGCTATAGAGTGGACAGAGACCTCCTGCAGCAAATTGTTGAGCTGTGCAGGCCACGCCTCACACACAGAACCAACAGAGGGGAACCCATCCCAGTGGAAACCAAGGTATGTGTTGGCCTAAGAATACTAGCAACAGGTACCTTCCAGAGACCAACTGGTGATATGATGGGGATATCACAGGCATCAGCCTCCAGGGTACTGCACCAGTTCCTGGATGCCATGTCAGCACATGTCAGTGAGCATGTATATTTCCCCAATGCCCGTGAGGTATTGGCCAGTAATATGCGTCTCTTCCAGCAAATAGCAGAATACCCTGAGGTAGTGGGTGCAATAGACTGCACACACATATGCATCAAAGCACCAGCCAGTGAGCGGGGTAGGGCCTACATTAACCGCAAGGGCTTCCCCTCCATCAACTGCCAGGTCGTATGTGATGCCCAGGGCATAATAATGAATGTGTGTGCTGGCTGCCCTGGGAGCTACCATGATTCCCATATCTGGCATTTGATGCAGCTGTACCAGACATTTGCCAATGGGGGCATCCCACATGGTCACCTAGTGGGGGATGCTGGATATGCACTGGAGCCGTGGCTGATGACACCCATCAGAAACACACACACACCTGAACAGGAACGCCATAATGAGGCACACGCACAAACACAAAACGTAACAGACCGTGTATTTGGGCTGCTAAAGTCATGGTTCCTGTGCCTGGACACATCTGGTGGAGCCTTGCAGTACTCACCAACTACATGTACCCAAATTGTCATGGTATGTGCTATGCTACATAATATGATTCTGTGAAAACAGCTGCAGCAGGACCAGCATAGGGCCGGGACAAACAGCCCCCCACCATTGCCAAGGCCATCACAGGCAGAGCATGACTCGGAGGAGGAACAACCTGAGCCTGCCCCAGTAGGCAGAAGGAGGCATGCCCAGTATGCCCTGGCCTTGGGAAAGAGGCAATGCATAGCACATACACTGGCTCAGTAGGAACCCTGGGAATGATACCCCTCTCTGACTCACTCATATAGTAACAGGGATGCCTAACATGACACAACCTGCTCTCAAACATGTACAGGGAGTGTAGTATGTGCATCCGACAGAGGCAGCCCTGCAGCACCACCTGAGGCATGATTGCCATGTGTTAAGCAATGTAACACCAGCTAGTATATGCAAACATGAAGACCCAACCTAACATCTCACCCTCACCAAGCATGATGCCACACTATGAAGACAACAAGCTCAAGTACAATAATTGGCTGAGGTATTGCTGTTAGCAAGGGGGAACACATGGCTGACAGCCTGGGCTGACATGCCGAGCAAGACATGATGCCCCACCTGCTAGGGATGGCACGCACCCAGCACACCTGGCTGTGTAGATACTGGCAAAGGCTGTTGTCACCCCCACTGTGCCTGGAATAGGTAAGTCTGGAAACACAAACCCACCACCATAGGTAGCACAAGGGATAATAACCTGGACGTAATGCTACCCAATGCCAGAAGTCTAACCTGCAAGGTGCATGCAGACCAAACCCACCACAGCATGGAGAATGGTAATATGTGTTCTGTAACAGAAACCTGGGCAAGGCCCAGAAGAGCACCCTAATACTACCAGGTTATGCCTCATACCATGCTCTACAGCTCCAAAACATGGAACACACAACAATAGGAGTGTGGCTACCAGTAATTATCAAGGATAATCACACCCCCAGGTTGGCACCACAGCAAGAAGCAGCATGGACTATCCACGGGCAAGTAACACGGTCTCAAACTGTGTACCTGTTTGAAGCCTGCTACAGACCACACACACAAACCCAGGTACCCCAGCCAGCCTTCCTGAAGACACTTCAGAGTATGAATGTCTCAACAAATACCAAACAAGGCACACACAAAGTATGACATAGGTGGCAATCCATTATGTATGGAAGAAGTAATCATGGACCTAGGGACACAAGTGGACGGTAACCTGTCATGTAACACTCACATTGCCAAGGTGGCCAGGAAGACCTGCTATATTGCCCACCTTAATATGAAAGGATGCACATGTAGAGCTACAGAGGTCACTGTGCCCCCATACTCTTCCCTTATCAGGCCCATACGTACAACAATGCCCCAGTTCGGATGTACCTTACCTTACACATGCAACAGTCAGAAAGACCCCAAATGTACCCCACCAACAGGATAAAGGGTCCAAACATTGGACATCTGCAGCCTGGCTGAAGAAACCACAGCCCAATTCAGAAGCATACTGCACAGTCAGAGGTGATGTATGCTTGATGTACAAGGCCATGTCCAATCCAGAATGAATGGACATGCTCCACTGCAGAAACCCCAAATCCAGCAGACACACCACAGTGAGATATGTGAACCTCCACACATAGATTAATAGGATGTGCTGGAGGGACAGATCCATAACCCAGAGGCTCCTGACACTCTGGAACAGAATCCCAGTCCATGATAGGCTGAGCTCCACACACAAACTCAACAAGAGAAATCTGGTGAAGTGCATGGGAGATAGTAGGTGTACACTGGGGGCCATCCCTGTGTCACATCTAGGAAAGTAAACCCTACGTGGGCATAATATGCACATTGCAAAGGGTGTTGAGACCCACACACAGTCTGTCCATGCTCAAACAAGGCCAGGGCAGATAGCCTAGTATGAACCTATGAACCTATGATGATACAAATTGTGCAGGACCCAAAGGATTATCACACAGCTGTCCTACCTGATGGTAGGAACCATGGTGATAATCCACAGATATGCTCTGCAGCACTCTAATATCACAAACAATACACCAAACCCACACACATTGCCAACAGCCTACCGAACAGATTCCTTCCAACCTCCCCACCAGCACCTAACTGCCAGATATCTATCTCAGGAGAGTGCTGGCCCCCTGACATTGCAGATGCTGAGGTAACAGCCAGCATCCACAAAGCAAAGCACACAGCATCAATGGTACCAGATGGTGTCCTGGGTTGTGTCCAACAAGTACTGTAAGAAGAATGGAACAGCAAATAGCATTACTGCGCACTATCAGTCCTACCACAGGATATGTACCCAAAAAGCAGTGTACAGCAACAGTGGTCCCACACCACAAAGGGGGTGCCTGAATGGATACTGCAAACTATCACCCCTCAACCCCGACTATCTAGGTTGGCAAAGTAATGGAGAGGATGATCATGGATCCCATGAATAACGAGATTGGGTACCTACAGACATTGGACCCTACCCAGTGTGGCTGTCATAGGGCAGATCCTGCCCCTAACACATGTCTGACTCATGTGAAACGTGCACCAGGCCCATTGATGTGGGGAATGTTGATCACACAGCCTATCTGGACCTTGCTAAACCCTTCCATACAATACCCTAGTTGGCGGTACAGATAAGCTCACCAGCCTAACTATAAACCCCTATGCATGTAGATGGGTTGCAAACCAGCACAAGGACAGAACTGATCTGGCAGACATGCTGTAGCCATGGCAGACTGCAAACCAGGTACAACTGGCAACCCACATGCTGTATATGTCACATAGGTACAGGCCAACATGGAAGGACTCTGTCTGAACAGGTTTGCAGAGGACTACAAACTGGCCACCATATCGGACCCTCCAGCTGACACAAGCAACCTACAAAAGGCACACATATAAACACACAAGTGGTGCCACAGCCATGTCAACAAGCTAAATGCAGAATAGTGTATAGTCAACCCCTGTGGAAACACAGTACATGGCCAGAAATTGCCACATAGGTGTTAACCCAGTAAGTACATCAGGAGCAATAAGAGACCTGGGGACACAAGGTGATATATATCCTGCATGTGACAACCATGTGTCTGTAGTGGTTACAGAAACATACTATATACCCACCTAATCATGAAGGTAAGCACAGCTTGGTTAGGGTAGGTCAATGTGCCTCTCCAGTCATCCATCAGCAGCCTCACAATTGTGTACAATGGCCCTTCAGGGATGTACCGTAGCAGACACCTGCAGCAACTGGAAAGACCACACACATACCCCACCAGGAGGATCGCAGAGCTGTAACAGATGCCATGTGTCACCTGAGTAAAGAAACTGCAGCTCCACACAGTGCCATACTGCCTGGCTGGAGGTGAACTGTGCCTGATGTATAGAGCCATGACCAACCTGGTATCAATGGACATTTGGCACCATGTAAACACTGAATGCTGGTGACCTATGCAGCTGACAGGCCTGAACCCCAGCACGACATAAACAGGACATGCTGTACCGATTGGTCCATAACCCAGAAGCTCACTCCACTCACGACTAAACTCCCACTACAGGATATCCAGGAAGTCCCTCAGTGACTGTCATCCAGAGGAATCATGATGACTGGATGGGAGATGGTAGGTGTACCCTGGATATCACCTGTATGTCACGGATAGACAGAGGCACAGCACACTAACCGTGACATATGTCATGGCAAACACCAGTAAATGTGTGTTGAAGGACAAACACTCTCTGACTAGCATTACAAATGGACTAGGGCACATGGCCATTGTTTGTCACTGTCCACACAAGTTGTGGAATACATTAACAATGTCAGACAATCATGTACTATGCTGTCCATATCTGAACAAAATGCAACATGGTCATATCTGCACAACTGGCCCTCAACCAGTCTGGTGTGCTCACTATAAATATTACAAGCAGTGATAGGACTGAAACCGATTATACTGTCCACCACAGTGAAAGTTCTGCACCAGTACACTATACGACAATACAACTGTTTGGTCAGCAGGAAAGGATGATGACAACTGTATGCAAACTATCCCATGGCGACCCTGCAGGCACAGCATAATGCCTGTTAGGTTCAGACACAAAGCAGTTGGGCAGTAAGAACACAACCTGATGTCCAACACTCAACTGTACATGTGATATATAGATGGCGTCCACACACAAACAGAAATGTGGTGGTCCACAGATCCCAACATAAGGAATGGTCACACTGGGCATGCTCGCACACTTAGATAAATGAGACGTGGCAGTCAAAAAGCCATACAAACTGCGAACTGGGCATGCTCACACACTTAGGCCATGTCACAGTTCAGCAGTTGCACACACATATCTGGCATTTCTACGTGTTAACACAGGAACCTCCCACAATACAGACATCTGCCCAGTGCACACAGTGAAGTTACAACAGAGACATAAGTAAAGTACTGGATCCCACTCATATGCAAACATCTCCCACAGTACACACGTTGTTTATAGAGATAGGGAAGGCTATGGCAATAAAGACCCACAAACAGTATATGAGCAACAGATACTTGCATCTGACAGGTAAACATATGGCCGCAGAGTGCAATACCTGACTGTTGTCCCTAGGGAATACAGAAGGCTATCCACAGTGTATTTGGCATCTGCCTCCACAGTACAGTAGGCCACTGTGCCTGTGCAAAGTTAATGCATAGATATGCTGTCCCCTTTACTGATGGATAGTCACAGATGTACATACCTCTTCATCCATAATGATGTCAGCACACTATACATATGTCAGGAGCAGAAATGATACCCAGTAATGTGAATAGCGCGCTCCACTACTGCGTCTCTAACAAGTGTCGTAACATAGTTAGGTAGGGGTTTGAATCCTGCAAGTGCTCAGTGTGTGTGTGAATGTGTATGGGGGAGTAGTGTGTGCAATTCCATGTGTATGAGAAATGTCCCTTTTGGCAACTATTACTACACAACACATGCTGCATATTCCACTGTCTAAACACTGATGATGTCAGCACCCTATAAGTACAGCAGGAGAAAGCAATCCCCCCAGTAATGCAAATAGCATGCTCAGCTAATGCGTCTCTCACAAGTGTCATAACATAGTTAGGTAGGGGTTTGAATCCTGCAAGTGCTCAGTGTGTGTGTGAATGTGTGTGGGGGAGTAGTTTGTGCAATTCCATGTGTATGAGAAATGTCCCTTTTGGCAACTATTACTACACAACACATGCTGCATATTCCGCTGTCTAAACACTGATGATGTCAGCACCCTATAAGTACAGCAGGAGAAAGCAATCCCCCAGTAATGCAAATAGCGCGCTCAGCTAATGCGTCTCTCACAAGTGTCATAGCATAGTCAGGTAGGGGTTTGAATCCTGCAAGTGCTCAGTGTGTGTGTGAATGTGTGTGGGGGAGTAGTGTGTGCAATTCCATGTGTATGAGAAATGTCCCTTTTGGCAACTATTACTACACAACACATGCTGCATATTCAACTGTCTAAACACTGATGATGTCAGCACCCTATAAGTACAGCAGGAGAAAGCAATCCTCACAGTAATGCAAATAGCACATTCTGCTACTGTGACTCTCACAAGTGATCTAACATAGTTAGGTATGGGTTTGTATACTACAAATGCCATGTGTATTTTTGTCACACAGTTTGTCCATGTGTGTGGGGTGTTGTTCCCAATATTGCATGACATACATTATATCAGTAATGTCAATGCACACATGATGTATGTGTGTGCCACCTACACATATGTACCTGTGAACTGCAAGAGTTCCCATGTCCGAAGCCTGCCTCATGTGAATACATGGAATATGCATCAGACAACTGTATGACTGTGGTGTTCTGTGCAGGGGCTGCATGTGGTATGTGACTATACAGTGTGGGTTGTAGATGGTGTCATCCCACCAGCGAGGGATTCATGATTGGTCTGGAGCATATAGTCCACATGTTGGTGATGAACAGTTGCAGCATGTTGTCACCACTTGTGGGAGTGGTAACAAGTTGTTCCATAGCAATGCAGGGAATGAATGATAAGAATCCTTCAGATAGGGTCTTGCAGCTAGAATAATGCTCACACTGTGTGTTTGGGTAGTCGCAGTACAACCATATAATGGTGTGTGTAGAGACCGTCATATTCCCAGTGTTGTCAGGAAGGCCAAGTGGGTTTCCTGGGTATGGGAGTGTGGTGTGTGCCAGGCTACGAACCTGAAGGCAGTCTAACCCACTGTGTGTTGCACATGGAGAGGCTCTGATGCTTTGTGCAGTGCCACCAACCTGGGGGTGTGTGTATCTGAGGTGCCTTTGGATACATCCCCCCTGTTCTGGTTTGGTGCATGTGTAGGGGATGACAAGCATGGTATCAGGAATGACCTGGCACTGATGGTGTGCACCTGGGAGCCGTGTACCAGGAGTCTGTTACTGCACAGATATTGCTGTACCCCATGCTAAGGACAGTTTCCACTGCATGCATCTTGAGGTTTACACTGCTGCTGTTTAGTAGCATTGCTATTAGTGTCCTATCCCGTGTGATACCTGTGCAGGTGGCTATGTAATGTCAGCCTTGCATACAAAGGCACTATGTGTGTAGCAAAAGCCTCTGCCAATATACAACGGCCCATGGGTGACAGGTGCAAGCTGTCCCAAGCAAAGCAATGTGGCTTGTCCAGCATGTAATCCCACACTGACAGGCATTGGATCCCCTTTGAATGTCATTGAAAGATACGTTAATTGCAGAAACTGGTGATCCTGTCTACATATTGTGGCAGCATTTTTGGTGAGGGTGAGATGCTTCTCAAGGCCAGGGTCATACCAGCCTGTGCCACAAACTCAGAGAGCCCCTCTATGTCCCGTAACATGTAGTTCAGGGAGGTGCGTCAGAGGTCATACACACTGGCACAGACAATGACTGAGTCATGCTTCTACATGCCTTGGGGTGACTGGTATGCTTGTATTATGTGGTGGATCATAGTGCCCGACGGGCAGCTCAGCGTGACCGTCACCTTGTTCAGCCTGGGAGCAGGACCTCAGTGTATGTGATGATAGAGGTACCTCATACAACTGTAGCAGGTGTGTTGTCAAGCTGTATGGCCTGTGACTGTTTGGCACACAGGCTTTGTGAGCTATGTGTTGCCTGTGCTCTGCTCTGGCTTCACGTTTGCTTGTGTGTCTGCTTTGCAGGTGTCAGCTGCTCAGGCAGGATGCAATTCTGAGAGCCCAATAATGTACCTGTGTGTTTCTGTGTTTGGATTGCAATCGTGGCAGGTCTATGGGAGACTGGTACTGTATTCACTGTAGTATCCCACTCCACCTAACAGGGAATGCCAGTGCTTTGTTAACAGAGCTTAGCCCCCAGTTTGGCTATGTGGTTGCATCTCTCACATGTGTTGTACGTGTATGGGAAGGGGAGAGGGTTGTCTGTGTACATGAGGCAGCTGTAACATTGCCACATGACTCACAGATTCACCAACTGGACCTGAGAGTAGATCGACAGGTGACCTTTGCACATGCTACCATAGCATTGTGACTCCCATACTAAGTAACGACACATAGGGCCAATGGGGAACAAGGTACTCAAGGTGACTATGTGAGGGTGTAGTGCTCCTGATTTGTTAGTGCTGGCATATATGAATGTTGTCTTGAGCAAATGTGAGGTAAGTCATATGCAATGTGTTACAGGCAAGCTACATGCAAACAGGACAAACAGTGACGTTCTTTCAAGTGACACATGGACATCAGTCCAGTAAGCAATACAGATGTCACTAGGAATCCATAGAGGCACTGTATATCTGCACTGCAGGTGGAATCAGTGTTTCAGGAACATAACAGGCAAACATGCATACAAACAAAGCTACAGTCAGCAGGCCTGTATGTAGACTATGCTACAACAAACAAGGTGTATGACTTCCAGTAGGTAAAAGTGCATATATGCAGGCACTATAAGCCAGTACCCAGACATTCACAGGTCAGACGGGCTGGGTCCAGCCGCACCCCACACAAGTATATAGACCACGTACCTTCGTAATGTTGAATAACTGGCCTGATACCCAAGTGCTCATACCTGTAATAATACACAAGTCAAATAACAGACACTGAGCCCTCACTCAGCAGTTCCAGACTTAGTATGATGTATGCTACCTGTCCTGGCACCAGAGTATCCTTGACATGTATAGACACTCTCCTTCCTGTCATAGTTAGTTCTGTGTTTTGGTGCTGTCATGCATGGTATGAGGTGTGACCTTGTAGTGCTATTGTGCTCTTGTGAGCCTTGAACCTGTTGTGTAGTACTGCACAGATATCAACATCCTGAAACATCTGCATTGCAGAGTCGTGTGTGGACAGCATGCAACTCGCAGTTGACATGGCCATCATTGAGTATCAATATGTACATTGTTGTGCTACCAATGTAGGTGGCCATCCCTTCACAGCCTCACCACCAGTATGCAAAGATGTGCAGACAGAACACTGTGGTAATTACTATGGGTGTACAAAACAATACAATGACATTCATACTGTAACTGCATTAGGCATGCAGGTATATACCCACAATGCTATCATTACACTGTACCGTTGTCAACATCATACTATTACAATACATCTATGTACTCACCCTGTGCATCAGCACCATGTTAACCTGTTCCTGCACCGATTTTACACATTGCAGGAGGTGGCACAGTTTCATCATATGCACAGGGTGTGTACCTGGTATGCCTGAGTCTGCCACTGATACAACCAATTGACATGTCTGTGTGTGTGTTGGTGAGGGACAGCAGTACAAGATGGGGCAATGTTGATGCAGTGTGTGTGTGTATGCGGTAGCCCTAGGTGTTATCACTTTGCATGTGTGTATGAATGCACACAGTCCCACCTCATGGCTGCCATATACAGGTGTTTGTGGATAGCCACAGACTGTACCTGCCAGGTCATACAGATCACTGTCTGTGGCCACGGACACGGTACCTGTGCCTGGCAGGGGTGCTACGGACCGTATCAGGTACTAAGCCAGACTGGGTACTGTCATCAGTTGGGACTGTCCAGCGCCACATGCATGTGGTCTCCTGGGGCGGTCTGATGACAGCACAGACCCAGCATTGCTGGGGCTGCTGCTGGCACTATGTGAGCGGCAGCGGGCCTGTTGTCGTCCACGAAGGCTGCCAGCTGCTGCTGTTGCTGGCATACGGCCATGTCGATGCCTCAACTGTCCACCATTGCCCTGCCTCATGGGCATGTAGTTGTGGAACAGATCTAATGTGTCCCCCCAACGTCTGTCAATGACCTCGGTGAAGTTGCGGATGGCAGCCGCAACATCACGCATACTGTCACTCATGGCTGTGCGACATGCTCTCAGCTCCCTCAGACCCTGTCTGGTGTACAGTTCCATACGTGACTGTGCCTGCATTACAGCCTGAAACATAGCTGAAGTTGAAAGACATCTGTGGGCACGTCTGACAGGGGCAGTACACCCACGGATGCTCCCACAAGAACCCATGGACATCTGCCTGTGTGGTACCGTGTCAGGACCCTGGCCATGGCTGCTGTGTGGGGATGCATGTGTCACTGGTACCACATTACCCTGGTCAATGCTCACTGTATCCTGTCCATCACCTAGGGACATTGGTGACAAAGGATGTATTGGCAGGATGACTGTGCGCATTGATGGGGTCGACAGTTGTGTAGTGTCAATTGGCTGACCAATGACGGACCCTGGCACACCTACCTGTGCCATTACACAGGTATCATCATTATCACTATCCGCAGCAGCTGATTCAGGTTCCCTGTTGCACGAAACCAGGGCAGCACCAGAACCTGTGGGAGTAAGACAGGAAACACAGTTTACAATGTGTACACAATATCACCACTGATGCGCACATGCACACATGGGCACATGCACACATGCACACATGGGCACATGCACACATGCACACATGGGCACATGCACACTTGCACACATGGGCACATGCACACATGCACACATGGGCACATGCACACATGCACACATGGGCACATGCACACATGCACACACCTCAGTATATGAGATATCAACCCACAGGCACAAACACACCTGCAATCAAACACATAGCACTACTGCTTCAGCCTATTATTACTATTAGTATCAAGAGTATTGAAGGTAATGGTATTACACACTCACCAGCATGGATAGGCTGCCTTGCTGTTACACCAGGTGGACCTGCAGAAAAGAGACATTTATTGTCAGTGGGCAGTGAGGATATCACTCTTGCACAATAATTATCAAGATTACAGCTACAAAACGAGGGCACACCTCACACATGCATAACCTAACAGTGTACAGAATGGTCAACTATACACATGGCATGTTACCTGCATGCTCCGTGTCCTGCTGCTGTGTGGCTGCAGCCTCCATCATTACACATGTATGCTGCTGCTGTTGCTGTTGTGCTGGAGCCACAACACTTAGGAGTAGTCCCTCCAGTCTGGTGAGGGGGGGATGTCTAGCCACCCCACCACCTGTGGCAAGTTGCTGCCTGTGGATATCCGATGCATGCTGACGGACATTTCTAATTAAATCACTGCAGTGATGGCGTACCTGCTCATATGTCCGGTTATGTGTGCCTATGTCATTTACCCGACGGACCAGGTCTTGCCACAGTGCAGCCCTCTCCTGCTGGTTTTGGCTGGTGCGGGAAAAGAGTACAGTGAAATCCCGCACCAGGCTCTGGTGTATCTCCTCCTCCTCTGCAGCGGAGTAGACAGGGTACCGCTGGTGAACCATAGCCCTGAAAAGGAGAAGGAAAATATGCCAGCAATATCTGTCAGCAAACTATGGCACACATAATACACATAATACTCGACTGCAGTGATATACCTTAAGCACCATATATAGCATCTGTCTGTCTATTGGGGGATACACATGTAAATGACCAGATATCAGTTCTCATCCGACAACTGTGCAACAGTACCTGGCACACTTCATACGACAGACTAGTATACTGCAGCAGTCAACACACTGTTTCAGGTACAATACACAAACTCACACTGGGGGTTTGTATCAAGGTACTGTATGGGGAACATTATCAGCCCATACACTGCACACAATGCATGTTACATATTTCACTGGTAATGCACACTACTCTTACTTGCCATAACCCTCCCTACACCACAGTGACATACAGGGTAACACAGCACAACATATGGCAATGTAGTATGTGTTGATCGCAATACCTCACACACCTGTCTCTGGCCTCACACCAAGGACACACACTACCATGACGGACAGTCATGGTGAGCAATCACACCAGTACACAACATGCACCCAGTCACTAGCACACTCATTCCACCTCACATATTCCGTTTGCAATGTGTTCATGGGTGTGCATTCTGTCTTAGGTAGGTAGTGTGCTTTTGGCCCTGGACCTACAGCAGCATACTGTTATGCTACCCTGCCCCTTGTGACACGTGTTATGATCATACCTGCTCCTTACAAACAGTGACACAGGGTGACTCATATGACATATTACCTATCTGCATAACATTTAGCAGGGGTATGTCTGACATCTACTCATGGGGAGCCTTGCTTCTTAATTCTGTGTGATCTACTACACGGTATGTCGTATCTGTGGGTAGGGTCCTGTACCTCCACCATGTGCTCTATACTGCAGTGACAGGGATGACAGACATAGTTAATTTGTGTTGTGGATATTGGAGGTGTTACCATGGTTGTTAGGCAACTGTCATGGGTGTGATCGAACTATGTATATCCAGCAGTGGTAACCTCTATGTAGGTAGTCTGTGTGCGCTCTGTGGTGTTTGAGTGCATTGACACAGTTACTTGCATATGTCTGTGGCCTTCTCCATATCTTTAGCTGTCATGGGAGGTACATACCGTGTAGGACATTGTGGGGTGTGGAGGGGTACAGTGACCTACGTGTCCATAGCTGACACACCATGTCCGCTGACACATTCCATGTACAGATATTACAGGACTAGTGTGCCACTGTGTATATCAATGTGGAGCCTATTGTACACTTGTTGCCCCTGTTCCCCCCTGACACATGCAGTGGTGGGCAGGTATGCACATATGTGGTGGTTACTGGTGTCATTGTTTTTGAATGGGGTATGGTACTCCAGTATCCACACTGGTGTTCACTCCATGCTTTTGACACCAGGCACCTGTTGCAAGACATCTGCACACATGTGCCTCACACAGTCTCTCTCTCTCTCTCTCTCTATATATATATATATATATATATATATATATATATATATATATATGGTTCTACCTGACATAGCCGAAACCACACAACACCGACAACCACATCACCGACACCACATATTCGACAGTCCATAAACACGAAACCACACATAACCGACAACGAAATAACCGACGGTACACAAACACGAAACCCCATACACTGCACACACCACAATAACAATTAAAAACAAAACACATCCCCATTCCACAAACCACACACACAACACAAGCACACCAAAATCCTTACAAGCCCACACTAAACCTTACCTAACCCTAAGGTCCGTCACTATCGCACACTTACCTACCCGCTCCCTAACCCTAACTCACTTAACCCGCCCCTATCGCTCCCTAACCCTAACTCACTTAACCCACCCCTATCGCCCCCTAACCCTAACTCACTTAACCCACCCCTATCGCTCCCTAACCCTAACTCACTTAACCCACCCCTATCGCTCCCTAACCCTAACTCACTTAACCCACCCCTATCCCCACAGACCGTCAATCTCCACACTTACCTGCCTCGCACCCTAACGTCCGTCACTACCGCATACTCACACAGCCTTTCCCCATGTCGGCATCCTCGGCGTTGGTGTTGTCATCCGTCGTGTCGGTCTTCTGCATTGTCGATGTTCTGCAACCCGCGATTCGCGTCGGTCTTCTTCGTTTTCGGTCTTCTGGAGCTCCGAATTCCGCTGTCGGTCTTCTGCGCTGTCGACGAAGTCAGGTAGAACCATATATATATATATATATTGATATATTTATATCTGTATATATATATTGATATATTTATATCTGTATATATATATTGATATATTTATATCTGTATATATATATATATATATATATTTGTATATATGTATATAAAATATGTATATATAGATGTAGATATATACATATAGATGTGGGGAGAGAGGGGGAGAGAGTGAGAGAGAGACACAGGGAGAGTGAGATTGTGAGGGGGTGGGACAGAGAGAGAGAGAGATAGTCATATACAGACATATCTGTTGTCAGTCAGATCTATCTGTATATGTATATGTCTGTACAGATATCTATATATGTATGTGTGTATTACATATATCTGTACGTACATATTCTACCAATCTCGATGTCTGTGCAGTAAGTGAGAACCTGGTTCAAGGCTCGTGAGAGCACACCAGTGGTACCAGGCTATACCCCGTATCATGCTTTTTGGCCCCAGGACTGGGGACAAAACAAAAAGGGAGGGGGTGTGTCCATATTCATGAAGGACACCCACACCTCCAGGTTAGTGGCAACACATGAAGCATCACAGACCATCCAGGTGCAGATAACCGTAGGCAAACCTGCTATACAACTGGTAGTATGTTACAGACCACCCTCCCAATCTCAGGAACCACAGTCAGCCTTCCTGAAGACATTGGAGGATATGAATGTCCCACCACACACCATCATATTGGGAGACTTCAACTACCCTAACATACACTGTGTGCATTATTCTACCCCAAACACCCTAGCCGAAAGGTTCCTGGAATTGACTAAGTCAAATGCAATGAAACAGCTAGTCGCCTCTCCCACAACAGGAGATAATATACTAGACCTGATCATCACAAACATGGTGACAATGTGCTACACACCAGAAGTATACCCCTCACTAGTCACATCTGACCCCAGACTAATCCCCCTGGATATACATATCCCACCTCCCCCACAACACAAAAGACTACAGTGGGAAACCTCTCACATGCAGACTTTACACTTCTTAGAACTGAGTTGGTATCCTTAATGCCCACTGGGCCAGTGGAAACCACTTCCCACAATGCAGTCACCTTCACATATGCTTTCTACGGACATCTCCAAGAATGCATGGATCATGCAATCACAAATAAAACCATGACCCTCTCCACCAAGGGCAGGCATCCTGTCTGGGGGACCCCAGCATTGAACAAATTGTATAACAACAGAAGGTAGCTACTGCACGGCAGAGCATAATTCCATAGAGCTACGGCATCTCTGATCAGCAGTAGTAGAAAGATACGTTTTGTCATACAAACATGCAAGGCCAACAATGAGAGCATCATCGCTATGGACACTACAGATAACCACAAGGCCTTCTTCTGCTATGTTACACACCTGGGTGGGAACCCTCAGATATGTTCACAGTTAGTTCACAGTGACAAACGCTACACTGAACACACAGATAATGCCAACATTCTGGCAGACAGGTTCAGTGCAGATTTCTCCCCTCCCTCACCCACACATGAGGAATTACTTATCCCAGCTGACTGTAACCTCCCTGTCATCTGAGATGTCCAGCTGGGAACCACCCTCAGCAAAGCTGTAAACAAAGCATCAATGGGACCCGACAGTATTGCAGGTTGCATGCTACGTGAACTCCAAGAGGAGCTACACATGCACATTAAATGCTATTCAACCATAGCCTTACTACAGCATATGTACCTGGACACTGGCATACAGCAACAGTAGTCCCACTCCACACAGGAGGCACCTCTACAGACCCTGGTAACTACTGCCCCATAAGCTTAACCAGCCTGGTCTGCAATGCTATGGAAAGGATCATTATGGAACTCATACACAGAGACATTGGGGACTTAGACACTTGATCCCACATGGTTTGGCTTTGTACAGGGCAGATCCTGCCTTATGAACCTGGTTGACCTTTTGAAATCAGTCACTAGAGCCATTGACGAGGGCACAGCGGTCCATACAGCCTACCTGGACTTGCCTATGGCTTTCGACACAATACCGCACTCTGGCATCATAGACATGATCAACAGCTGAAATGTACATCCATATGTCACAAGATGGGTTGCAAACCGGCTAACAGATAGAAACCCTACAGTCAAACTCACTGGTGCCATGTCAGACTCAGAGCCAGTCACACGTGGTGTCCCACAGGGCTCTGTCCTGGGACTGCTCATGTTCGGCATATAATTCTCAGATGTGGAAGCAGACATGGGAGGGTAGTGGCTGACAATGTTCAAAGATGACTGCATACTAGGCGCCATAGTCGATACACCAGCTGACACATACATCCTACTGACAGGCCTCATGGACACCGACAACTGGTGCCAGAGTCATGGCCTTAAGCTGCATGCCACGTAATGTATACTCATACCCTTTTGGATGGACACGGTACCCACATATTATCACATAGACAGTAACCCACTGAGTACAGACAAAGTAATCGGAGACCTGGTGACACTGATCGATGCTGACCTCTCTTTTGACACCCACATTGCCAAAGTGGTTGGATCGACTTCCTACCTTGCCCACCTTATGAAGGGATTCACATCCAGATCAAAAGGGGTCATTGTACCCCTATACTCCTCTCTTATCAGGCCCATGACTGTGTACTATGCCCCATTTGGTATGTACCTCACCTGGCACTTGCAACAGCTAGGGGGACCCCATACGTACATCACCAGGAGGATCAAGGGTCTCCAACAACTTTCATATGCTGCCAGACTAACGTAACTCATGCTCTATTCCATAGCATACTGCCTACGTAGGGGTGATCTGTGCCTGATGTAGTAGGCCATGTCCAATCAGGTATTGATGGACATGTTCCACCTCATACAATCCAAATCCATCAGAACCGCAACAGCTACAGATTTAAACCTCAGCACACATATGAATAGGACATACTGTAGGGACAGATCCATCACTAAGAGGCCTCCCATACTGTGGAACAGGATCCCAGTTCATGTTAGGCAGAGACCCTCACTGACACTCTTCATCTGCATTCTTGACGAGTGGATGGGAGATCATAGGTTTACAGCAGGGGTCATCTCTGTGTCACTACTAGACAGAGGCACAGTAAACTAATGCTATTATGTAGGGGGGTCTTCACTGTGTCACTACTATACAGAGGCGCAAGTTTATAAATCTATTCAAAACACTGTCTGCAGATAGCCTAGTACTAAACTATGACACTGTGAAACTATATATGTCTATGTATTTCTACATCCCTCTCTATCTATGTATACACATATGCATATTATATATATATATATATATATATATATATATATATATATATATATACACATACATATCTCGATATACATACGTATACACATGTTTTATATATATATATATATATATATATATATATATACTCCTTTTTAGTTCCACATATGTATACACACAGTAACGTACTGCTGAACATCCATTACTGTACAACCTACTTGTACATTGCACTACAACCTACATTGCTATGTGCACATAGCTACCGTTACATACATATGTATGTGGAGCCTTCAGTGACAGTTGCAGTATGTCCCCGGCCCTATGCACATCTTCATATACATAGATACAGACCAATAACACATATGGAGGGTTCACAGTATGTAGAGTATTATAGTAGTACTTTACATTACCTGTGTTTGTTGCAGCTGTTTGCGTAGGCTTGCAGTTACCTGGCCTGCTGTCAGCCTCTTTGTTTTGTTGTTACAGGTTTTTTTTTTTTTTTTTTCTTTCTTTCTTTCTTTCTTTCTTTCTTTCTTTCTTTCTTTCTTTCTTTCTTTCTTTCTTTCTTTCTTTTCTCTCTCTCTCTCTCTCTCTCTCTACCTCCAGCGGGTGCAATGAAAGTATTGCATGTGCGGACTGGGAGTACAGGATGCTTTTGTAAGTATCTGCATATGTCCATGTGATGGCCTCTGCACCAATTGTTAGCCAGCATTTACTAATTGCATGCAGCCTGTTGTGTAGTGATTGCAGTTCTCACTGTGATTACAGGACTGTGCTATAAAAAGGTCTGTTAGGTAGGCGTAGCCCTTTCAGATTATCAGGGTGGGGACCATGCTGGTTTGCTGTGGACACTGTTCTGTGAGTGTAAGGGTTGGTATGTCTATCATATTTCAGGCTGTGTTGTAGACACTGCAATGCATGTTGTTCTGTAAGCTGAGTATTCCTTCCTCCAGTGTCCTCTTCTCCGTGTGTATGTAAACTGACACCTACGACTAGTAATACTGTGTATATGGGTGTGTGTGCTTTCCTGTGGGGATTGTGGTGTAACTGGTATATAGCAGTGGCTCCTGCAATCTGTTGCTATGGCTTCAATATTTGGCCTTTACATTCACTCCTTGTATGCCTGCTAGGTGTCTTTCCTGTAATGTGTTGCTATGGCTTTCCTATTTTCCATTTACATTCACAGCTTGTAATGCTTGCTAAATCTGTTTGGGCAGAAATTCCCTATGTGTTTGTTGTGGTAGGGTGTTACTGCATGCAATGTGGTCTGGCCATGGTGTGGGCCTTGACACTTACAAGGGTATTTGATCATGCTGCTGAGCAGGCCTCAGATACTCTCAGGTGCATCTTTTATCAGCCTCATGGAATGGTACATGGCAGTGGGATACTCCAATGACATATTCTGCAGTTGTGACTGTGGGTTATTTCAAGCATATGTATTAGTACACCATTTGTGACGTGCAGGTGGTGCATACCTTCAGTCATTCATAGTTACCATTGCATGTGTAGTTACACCTTTCTGCCTACTGTTAGTACATTTGACAGGGTGTCAGTGGGGCACAGTTGACATTTGTTTTCACATCAGGGACATCCCTGTAACTCAGTCACAGTTGCTATGTCTGATCTCTTAACTATTCAACTATGGCAGTGTTTATGCTGCTCTGAGTATGTGTGTGGCTTGCCAGATGCTACTGTGACATTATTACCTAATAGCTACCAACTAGCATGACTGCTTCTCAGCACACAGTACTATTTTACAAATCCACTAGATTTGACAGTAATATACATGACATGCTTTGTGTACTAGACTTGCTATATTCCCTTTACATTAATTCCTACTATTTTATGATATATTTCTTTCAGCACAATGTTCTTGTATAGCAGTCATGGCTTAGTGGTAAGTCATGCAGACTAGTGCTTCCAAGGTCCTGGGTTTGAGACTGAGGGAGGTATTTTATTTTGCTGCTGAGAAAACTACAGGCCTTGTCATTCAGAGTGACTAAGGCACTTTTAAGCAGTTGTAAGCGGGTTAGCGCTGGTTTGTGTGGAGGTCACGCATGCGCACTGCCGCTTAGCTTCGCGCAAACCCGCTTACTACTGCTTAAAAGTGCTTACTCTCACACACACCCGTGCTATTTTCTTTTAAAGAAAAGAAAATGGGGAGATAGGAAAGTGGTGAAAAAGGGGGCAAAAAGAGGGTAGGACAGTAGGGAAACAAGCTCGGGTTTTGCAGGAGGGATGTAGGAAAGGCCCATAGCTGCCCATTTCTTCATCAGCAACAGCTGTGCATATGTTTGTAATTTGGTGTGAAATTTGAAACCTTCCACCCCTGAGAGAGGTGTGAGGACAACAATAATATTTGTTGTACAGCCAATTGTAATTGCCAGTTTACATGTCCAGCAGACATGTGTGCGAAATGGGCAGCTATGTATGGGGCGTGATTTTTTTGTGGGTACAGAGTGCTCTTTTTTTTTTTTTCAGGTGAGAGTGGTATGTCAGGTACAGGAAGTCGGTATAGCTGGGGAGGTAGGTAGGGGAGGTTAACAGACAAGACAAACAAGACACATACAGGGGTGGTGTATGACACATGTGGGGGGGGTTACACAATTGACGGGGATGGATGTTTGGATATCTCGAGCCCATGAGCCCACAGATGGCAACAGTGGAACTGAGATCCCCACCCATGGGCAGTTGCCACTGTGCCTTCACTGCCCAGGACGGGGCTGTGCTGGGGGCTGTGTAGGCCGGGCAGCAGGCACGCCCGTGAGTTGTGCCACCCATGCCTCAAGCTGGTGTAGGGGCCTAAGCACAGCATGCCAGATCTCCCTACGCACCACAGTCCGGACACTACAGAGGGTGAGTGGATGTTCTCCTCCGGCCACGCTTGCAGAGGGGGGACGAGCCCCATACCCTGCAGCACTTCCACCTGCAGGTGGCACAGGGCCACCGGAGGAGGGTCCGGCCTGGGCACTACTGCCAGGTGCACTCACCAGCTGAGGTGGGAGAGATGGGTCCGCTGGAACCCGCCTTCCCTGTCATCCTATGTTTTGCATTATTTTATGACAGTTTGGGTTAGTAACGTACAATACCATTCACAATTAGTTGTAACAGCATGCATTAGTATTCCCATTAACCAAACACCCATAAATTCAAGCCATTGAACAGCAAGCATAACACATGCATTATTTGAACAATAATACACAATCCAACAACATGCAGGGTTGATTGATGGCAACAGGCCATCAGGTTTGGATGTATGAACAGGGCACATGCATCAACGTACATGCAAATATGTATGAACCAACAGGACAAATGTCCAGGGGTATTAATTGTGAATACACATACCCATTTCACGTGGAATGGATTATTTGTGGTTATAGGGTAGGGTGAAGAAATATTTCATTAACAACTTCAAATACCTATACATATGCTGTACATTTCTACTAGCTGCAGATATATACACACTACAGGTTTGACTACAGTTCCTATGTGACAACTTATTCAGGTTGTTGATGGGAATGTTACTGCTACATCAATATACATTTCATATTTATTCATACACATTGATATCTGGCTCTGTTCAGCTACATCATCCTGCTACATTTGCTTTATATGGCTCTAGACAACTGTGGATGTTTGGTATTTCATACAACCATACTATCTGCATATTGCAAATTGAGAGCAACATATCCAGATTTTGGGACACACATTCCAGCTTCAGTACTTTTTTCAACACATGTTGCTGTTTGGTTCTGCCTGTCACATTCATTTCATTCTGTACTGACTGCAGTATACTTTATTCAGGTGTTATTACTACTTTATTGGTGGATTCATACCTCTTTCTCACACTCTCTCACTTGTTTTATTTTTACAATTCAGGATGGTACTTAATTCTAGGCTTTATTGACATGTTTTACTTTTAGTTATAACAATCCTTTCCAACAGTCTCACTTGTGTCATGTTTCAGAATTTAAACAGGGATATATTTCACACATGTGTTTTACTCAGCTTCTGTAGCTGTACTTTTCAGCCTGCTGCAGGTTATGTACTATTATATTACAGGTGGGACATCTTTATTTCAGACTTGTTTCATTTTTATTTTTGGATTACAGGCTGCATCACACTTTTGTAATCAAACAATACTTGCAAACTCTCTTACACTGTTACTTGCACATTTTATTAATAAGTGACTACACTGCACTCTTTTGCAAGCTGTCATACTTATATTTTTTTACAGTTACAGGGAGAGAATTACTGACCTGCCTGGTGGCGCAACCGCACCAGCCTATCGGCATAGGCTCGACGGTTCGCAGAATGGACACCTGCAGCTGCAATATAAATGAAGTAATATTGGAATACACATCTCCATAATATCAGCTAGGTTACTTTCTTACATAAATAATTACATGTAACTTACTTAGTAGCGGGGCGTTGGCCATTTGCCGGGCCACCTGGATCCAACGGTTCAGTTGGTCCTGCTTCCATCTCTTCAGGTCCACATGGTGGTGACGGACCTGTTCACCAGTCCTTGGTATTCCTGTGGCACTGGTGAGATCATGTGCCAACCGGTCCCACGCCTCAGCCTATATGCTCCCCACAGGACCTGGCCCTGCATGAGTTGGGCCTCATGATCATGGACAAGGAGCCAAACCATATATTTGGACTCCTCAATGCCCCACCTCTGTGCTCGGAAGTAACTACCCTCTCCTACACCTGCCATCCTGATAGCAAGTCGGTTCCACAATTGGTTATGCTGTGTATTCCCACCTATGGGGCTTATATATGCCGTTTTTCCC
>NC_056730.1:526772154-526859654 GCF_019279795.1 Protopterus annectens | reverse complement strand
CAGTCCCTCACTATCGCACACTTACCTGTCCGCTCCCTAACACTAAATCCCTCACTCTATCGCACACTTACCGAGTCCGTCGGGTTCTCACCTTGTCGGTCATCTGTGTTGTCGGTGTTTCCGTCCCGTCGGATTCCGTGTCGGCGAAACACGTTGTCGGGCATCTGAAGGTGACCCATAAATATATATATGTATACACACATGTAAATATTTTATTTTAAATATTAAATATGTATATATAAATATAAGTTAATATTATATATATTATATATATATTATGCTGATATTATTCTTTCTGTCTGGGAAAACAAATATGTACTCAATAGTCTCTTTAGGAAATATTGGGTAGCCTATTTTAGGTTTTTAGACGATATTTGTATTTTCTGGACTGGACCAGATGTCCTTATCAGGGACTTTATGGAATATCTAACAGCTACTACTAACTTTCTTACATTCACACATCATGTTCATGTTGACAGAGTTGAATATTTGGATGTTTCGCTTAGTATTGATGGTGATGACAAATTTAGATCTGCTGTTTATAGAAAACCTACGTTTTCTAACAGTTATATACACTATGACAGCTCACACCCCCTGCATCAAAAGAGAGGCATCGTCAAAGGTCAGTTTGTCAGGATTTCAAGGATGACTTCCAACGACCAAGATTTCCTGTTAGAATGTGATAAATTATTCCAATTGTTTCGAGACAGGGGTTATCCAAAAGGATTTATAGGCAATATATGTGAACAAGTTAAGGAAGGTAGAAAGAATAGGTTCCGACCAATTTTGGGGTTGGGCATGGCTTACAATAATTCCAGCAAGGAGAACAATCAGTTAGATTTCAAAAAGGCCTTCATTACACAATAAAGTGCTAATTCCAGTAGTATTAGGGATATTATCTCCAAACAATGGGAAACTTTTACAGAAGTCACTGATTTGTGTAACTTGCATGGTAAGGATATGAAGACGTTTTTTCGAAAAGGGAGAAGTATAAAGAATATACTAGAAATGGGTCCTTTCCAATACCACTCAACCCGTCCATGTAAAGGTACTTTCAAATGTGGGTCATGTGCACAATGTTCATACATTGTGCATGCTGAACAAGTATTTCTTTCTGCTAAAAACAGGACTATTAAGGCCACAGCATATTATAACTGCAACAGCCAAGGGGTGGTGTATTTGGCTATGTGTTCTATCTGTCCGGCATATTATGTGGGAAAGACCGAGCGTACTTTAAAACGCAGAATTTATGAACATATATACGATATACAAAAAGAAAACAATACTAATGCTTTGTTCAAACATACATCTGCATGTCCCACAGCAAAATATCAATTTTTTGTGCTGGAAAGTATCAACAGGGATCCAAGGGGTGGACTGTGGCAGGCAATATTAGAGCAGAGAGAGACTTTTTGGCAAATTTCCTTGGAAGCCAACAAGGAGCCTGGCTTAAATGATTATATATCCATTAAGCCTATATTAAAATTAAAAGCTATTAAAATATAGGGTCCATGACATACTATATCAAAATATACAAATACATTCAAAAAAACTTGTCCACATCATTTAATTACATTATATTTTATTTTACTTTTTAGGTATGATGTATTTATTTATTTTTATCAATATCTATATTTTGAATGATTTAATTTTAAAATTTTCCAAAAATTTTCTAATGTTTTTAACATACATTTTTTATTTATAAATACCATATAACAATGCAGTATTTCTATGATGTTTGTTCTTTAAGACTTAATTGTCTTGATTAGGTGCATTAATTAATTAAATGTATATAAGCTGTGAGGTTATTTTTTCAAGCTGTCTGATGAAGTTACATTTTGTGACGAAAACGAGTGTTACTGTGATCTACTTGCGTTAACCAGCGTTAATAAACTTGTGTTTTGGATTTTACTTGGATATTTATTAACATAAAACTTAAATAAATAAAAAAATGTACAAAAATCCATCCTTTCTGTAAACTTATTACCAAATTCATTATTTTTAATATAACAATAACAAATCTGAAAATCATAGGGCTTACCTTTACGAATAAATAATACATCATCAGTATAATAAAAATATTTAATCACATTTTTGAAAGAAAATGTATTAATAAATATATTGAACCTCAAGCCCATGCACAAAAAAGACCAAAAGGTGCTTCCATTGCTATACCTTGTTTTTTGTAGTTGATAAAATATGGATTTAATTATCACTTATTTCCACAGTGTAGGCATTTATTTAAGGAAAGAAATTTTTGTATAGATGGTGAAAGGTAGGAAATATACAATGTTTGCATATTGTAATAAACCAAATCAGAAGAAGAATGAAATGTAAAACTTATTTGTAACTTTCTGAACAATGGGCATATTGAAGTGTACGTTTAATGCAACTATAGGAAGTTTTGGGATTAGTATATTGATGATGGGAGCGTGCCTTCCTTCTTTGGCAAGAAGGTGTATGATCTTGATCTTATGTTTGCAAATTTAAGTTGGTTTACTATTCTTTTCTACCTGGTGCCCTGCCATGATGTTAGAAGGACAGGTGTTGATCTTAGAGAAGACTCGGGTATTTTTTGCTGTAATGGGGGGGGGGGGGCCTTTTGGGTCAGTGACTAAAAGAGGTTGGAGAGAGCTGAGTTTTTTTGGGGTTCATAAGTTCATAACAGTTGTCTTAGATGGTCTTTGCTACTGAAATCTGATCAAAATCTCAACATGCCACAGTGCTAAAAGTGAATGCCAAAAACACACAAGGGCAAAAACTAAACTATAACTTTTTTCAGGGTTGACCTATGCTCATCCAATGTAGATGACAAGTCTAAATTTATGTATACCATATCCGTGGTTGCACAAACATGAAGAAGGAAGAAATTTCTCAACTCAAAGGAGTCACTGCTGGCACACAGAAATCATATCAGCAATGATTTCCCATAGAAAAGTAGCAATTGACATTCTGTTCCTTGATGTCCTGCATCTCAGGCACCTGATGCACTATGAAAAGTAACTCAGTAATGCATAGAGAAGCCTTTTAGAAGATTTAATGGTTAGACTGTGTAATAGTTAGGCAATTCTATATAAGAATGAAATTGTATAGTGTCTGCATAAAGACTACACTTGATATTTGTCAGATTCCAAGGAAGATTGTTGATAAATAAAGAGAACAGCAAGGGCATAAGCACTGATTCTTGAGGTACTTCACAAATGCTCCAACTTCTGATTAGGTACTGAAATAGATTTAAACAATTCTGTTATGATAGAAATTGGTAAGCCACTTGACATTTTCAGAAAATTCACAATTGGAGAATTTCTCAGTGAGGATGATGTGAGCAATATTATTGAAAGCCCTCTTATGTTCTAACAGAAAAATGCTCAGGTTAAAAGGTCTAGTTTCTTTAGCCATTATCTAGTTGGTTAAGGAATGGACAACTGAGACAGTACTATATTTTGATGAAAGCCATATTGCTGTTCTGTCAAGATGTCACAGTTATTCATTCATTCATGTATTCTAGAGTCTGCCCATTGACAGTTTTCTCTAATATGTTAGCAAGACAGCAATTCTTACCTGTTGGTCTATAGTCATTTGCTGAAGATGGGATGGAAGCTTTAAACAATATCTAACTATTGCATGTTTAAAGCTGCAGAGTATGGAATCTGCACTGAGTGAGATTACAAATGTCATTGAGAAGTTTACATTAAAATTGGTTTCCTAATTTCTGAACGTTTAAGTGCAGAATGTGGCTATATGAATTGTTACTCACTTTTTTCTAGAAGGGCTTTGATTGTTTTTTTTTTATGGCTTATTAATTTGAAGTAGAAGATAATTTAACGGCTATAACTTTATCAGTTAATCTGAGACCCAGCACACATGCATACAAATATTTCAGGCTTGAGCAATAATGTATTTCTAGCCTGCCAATAACAAAACAGTTATCCCCAATATAAGTGCCTAGGTTGTTCTTAAAATATCTAAACTTGTGCTTGCTTTAATGTTATGCATCCATGCATCAGCTGCACTCACAAAGAACTAATTAATATACCGCTCATGCCTATATAATCTTTTACCTAGGTTGTCTGATGATTCTCTACTACTTTTTGATAACCTAAACATTTCTCAGAGGTAGTTGTCTCTAAATGTCCTGTACACCTGAATAAGATCTCCTCTTGAATGTCTGTATGAGACACTGTACAAGTTCATATATTTTAGTCTTTCATAATAAATTAAATGTTCACATCCATGGATGCCCTTGGTATGTTTTTACTGTATTCTTACTCATGCTGCTCTTAAACGTCTTTCATATTGTTATTTCATATTTGTGTTTAGGTCTAATGTAACTAACAGAAAATGGTTTCATTATTTCTGATTTCATAGACTTTATAAATCTTTTTATACTACCTATAGTTCTATAACTATCATTAACTGATTGGTTGATATGATTAGAAAAACTCAAAGCAGGATTTACCCATATACCATGTCTCTAAATGAATCTGCAGTTTTAATCACTGTGTATAGTATTAAATATGCAACTTTCAGTCTATGTCTCCCAAATATTATTTCAGCGTATTATTGTCCTGTGTCCAAATGGTCAATTTAATCAAGTTGTTTTGCAGACATGCCTCATCTATATCACATGTAATCATTTTACCTATAGTCATTAGCTTGCAGACTGTAGAGCACCTCAGATGGAAAAAGCTTGTCCTGAAAGATACAACCTAAACATGTATGGGCCTAGGACAGTGCCCCGTGGGACACCATGACTGTAACCCAGAATTTCACTTGTCCAATTGCTGTATGATACTTGCCGCATCCTATTTGTAAGCCATGCAGCTATCCATCTTGTCAAGAGTGCATCAATGCCTAATTGTTAAATTTTATTGGTCCATGTTTTGTTTATTATCCTATCAAACATTGAAGTCATGTCTCTATAAATTATATCACAGCACAATTTTTCATGTATGGTTTTTATTATACTGTTATAGAACATCATGTTACATGTAAATATCGATCTGTTTTAACATGTGCCTGCTGATATATGGTTTCAAATATCAACCTTTCCAGTTCTGATAATAAATTATCCAAAATAACCTTCTCCATTATTTCTCCACAACATGAAAGTACACTTATGGGGTCTGTATGGCTATGGGTTTGTCCTACTCCCCCTTCCTTTAAAAATAGGTTTAACAAGTGCACGTTTCCAATTTTAAAGAATCTTTTCATATTTAAATGACCTAGTGAATGGTACTGTAAGCGCATGTTGAAGTGTTTTCAGGTCATTATTAATAATTCCATTTCCTTCCTGTGCTTTGTTTGGGTCAAGCTTGCGTATTTCTTGTTCAATATAATCCAAGTTGATTTCAGTATCTGAGGTTACCTTGATGTTAGTAAGACAATTTATCACCCCCTTTGTGGTGCCAAACTTCTGTACATAAGATTTTGTAACTTGTGTTTAAGAGTTAATTTTAGAACTACAAAGAGTTTATCAATTTTATGTCTTTATAACTACCACACCATTTGCGTCATATGTTGATCATTAATGTTCTGCTGCAAACCCAAGTGTCCAGACAGCCCCTCCATTCAATTGCTGATGTTATAGTTCTCTGTAACTTAATATATATTACTTCATACTTATAGTAGTGCAGGTGCTAAATCTTCATTGTTTTCTTGATTACACCAAGAGCGTTCTCTTAGTGGTTGAGAACTAACTGTCTGGGTCAGGGGTTAGGAATGCTTTAGTAGTGTAATGCTTGACTTCATGACGTGCATCAGCTTAGACTTCTTTCAACAGCTGTGGAAAAATATGTTTAACTGATGTGAAAGGAAGGATAAAGTTAATCGTAGACCCACCAAGGAGGTCCTTCATAGAGCAAATTATATGCTATGAATATATATTTTTTCTAAGTGATAAACGTGACAATCCATCAATACATAGTTTTTCCTCTCCAAAAAAAGCTGAGCTTTCTTTCATTTGGACTAGGTCTCAAGATGTTTTCAACTGGGATTAGAGCAGAGGCCTTCTGCATGTTTTTTTTTTTTTCTGTTCCAGAAAGTAAGGTGGAAAGCAGTGCAAGAGAAGGCTCAAAAGCTATTGATAGCATCTTCCAGTCAAGACAGCCAAGGTTCTCCCATCTTATCAGCACATTTCATCATCTTCATTTTCCTCTCAGGGAAACCTCTCTTTTTCAAAATAGAAAGCTTATACCCTCCCCAACCCAGACTTCTGCATTTTATAGCCTGGCGTGTAACATTCTGAATCATAATCGCACAGAATTATCTGTGGATGTTATCAGAGCTGTAGCAGAGCTATTATTCCCTGTGCCATTCTTCCGTCTGACACCCCCAGCTCTTTCCCCCCTTTGAATGCTGCTACAAATAGGTTCATAGGTTTATAGGTGTGTACTAGGCTAATGGACCTGAAGCCTTTACAAGCCTATCCCATAGGAGTACCCTGGCATCGTGCCACCTGACCTTAGTCCCTAGTGGCTCTGTCAAGTACAGCCAGTTAAGTGATCCCCGGGGTAAATTTTCTATTTCCCATCCACTCATCAAGATTTCTGTTGAAGACGTCCAGTTAGGTGCTCCACTTGACATGTATGGGAAGTCTATTCCATAGCATGGGCAGTCTCTGGGTTATGAACCTGTCCCTCCAGCATGTTCTGTTGATTGTGGTAATGAGGTCGAGGTCTCTGGAGTGTGTGGTGTGGAGGGACTGGGATTTCTTTAGATTTAGCATTTCTAACAGAGCTGGGTCAGACATTGCTTTGTAAGTCAAGGAGAGATCGTCTCAAAGTAGGCAATATGAGACAGAGAATAGTTGGAGTTTTATGAGCCTCTCCATATAGGACAAGTGTTTAAGGCCTAGAATCCTCTTTGTGAGATACTTTTGTGGTCTTTCCAGTTCTTGCAGGTGTCTAGTGAGGTACATGCCAAATGGGACATTATACTCGATGATTGGCCTAATGAGGGAAGAGTAGAGGGAGACAATGACTTCTTTCTTCCTGGATGCAAAATCCTTAGTAATGAGATGTGCCACATAGAAGGACTTCCTGACCACAGTGGCAATGTGGTGTAGAAAGAGAGGTTGCTGTCAACCTGTGTTCCCAGATCTCTTACAACGCTTTCTGTGTTCAGTGGACTACCATCAATGTGATAATTCATGGGAACCGGGTTTTTTGCATAGGGAATGATGACACATGACAAATGACAAATAGAAAACACATGCTACTGCTTATACCACTCACAAAGCACTGAAGAGCTTCAGCCCTAATCACAAATGCACTATCAGCATTCATTTCCCAATGGCGGTACTTCACTACCAACTGACGAGCACCTGTAGATTGTTCCCCCTGACACCTTTCACCTTCAGCTGCTGCCCTCTTCACACGACCCTAGCCTGGACTCTGGATATTTCTAAGAAACTGAATAGTACTGGAAAACTTAACCACTAAAAAAGTCTTGTCAAAATTAAACAAATAGGGATTTTGGTGTGTGTGTGTGTGTGTGTGTGTGTGTGTGTGTGTGTGTGTGTGTGTGTGTGTGTGTGTGTGTGTGTGTGTATATGTGTGTGTGTGTGTGTGTGTGTGTGTGTGTGTGTGTGTGTGTGTGTGTGTGTGTGTGTGTGTGTGTGTGTGTGTGCGTGTGTGCATGTGTGTGTTTTTTTTGGATTACTTGTCTAACCACTTACAAAGACCTAGCCTATTCTCAGTGAAGGAGTCTCCGCTTTTCTCTTTCTGCATGTCTTCCATAGGACCCTCTATTTTTTTTCTTTAACTTTGGTTACAATGTTTTTGAATAAGGTTCTTTATCTGAAGCACCTCTAAATGTTGAAATCTCTTGCTAAACACTAGTTAAACCAGTGTATTTAGTTTCTCTGAAGTTTATTTTTTTAACTTCAGAACAGTTTTGTTGATGGCTTAGCTTCTGAACATTGTACTGTTTTCCATAAAGATTAGATAATGCTTTCCACTAATTCCTCCTTTAAGCACAAGTTTTTGCTGTACATTGATCATAATCAGACTATTTGATTGTCATCTTGCTATTCATATCCTCAAAACTCATTGAGCTGCATTTTAGTTAGTTTGTATCCTTGTATGATACTGGTTGCAGAACTGTAGACTAGTAGTTTTGTCTGTCTATCAGTCTATTTTTTTATTTTATTTGCTAACTTGGTTGTCCAACTGGGAATAGGGCCATTTTCAGAAGAGGCTTGAGAGTACTAGTTAAGTGACTTGCTCAGACTTGCAAAATGTGCAAATGGAGATTGAGATCATCACAGCCTGCTATTTACCCGTGAACCTATCAGTGTACATACTATTACAAGCCTAGCCCATAACCAGATATCAGAATCAAACCCTGTACCTTGTATCTGTAAGGTAAAGGCCATAACCATTAAGCCAACCTTAACTCCCTCCAACATTGAGTACTACAGGATGAAGTTCTTTAATGGCCCATAACCTTTAAATATCTACAATAAACTGACAGACTTTTGTCCAGAACAGACTGCACACAATACTTTCTAGGGAAAGTTTTTCTAATTGGCTTCCTAAATTTATTATGTTCAGTTATGACTTTAGCTAATCCCACTTTTAGAAAGTAATCTGCTAAAACCACTGCTGTCTCTGCAGTCATATGAGACTCTCTGCTGCTGACATTTACAAGGCTAAAATGTGATCCTGTAGTTATTCCTTTTTTTAAACATTGCAACCTAAATACAGACTGTGTCTGGAGGGAGGGAGTTGGAAAGTGGTTCCTGCCACAGTGGTTCAGGGTTTGCTACTGAGTGCTTCTTTCTCCTTGTAGGACTCCTGTCTTGGGATTCCCTATAAAGCTGTTGAATAACTGTAAAGAAAAAAAGCTACAATGTTACTGTGCGGCTGTATGTGGAACTTGCCTTAAAAGAAGGCTATTTATTTCCTTTGTGTAGGTTTTGATATAACTGTGATGAATGGAGTATACAGGCTATTACTGTTGCACTGCTGACATCAGTATTTGTAGTTTGACAGAACCAGCAATATGGAGATTTGAATGCCACCACTGCTACTAGTTAAATTAAAGGGCAGTTGGCCTTAAGGGTATATGGTAAATATACACTTTTATCTTGAGTAATAGACAAGAACTGCCACAACCAAATTTGATTTAGACTGAAAAGTAATTAAAATTTTACCAAAATTATTTTGCACGTGCACACACATGCACATACATGATTTTGTTCAGAGTGGGAATACATAACTTCCAGCATCACCATTCTCCCTTCCCAAGTTTATGGTACATTACCAGCACTTGATTAGGATTAGCGAAACAAGAACACACCATACTGTTCAAACTTTATAATAAACCATCCTTTAAAAATTCAAATGATAGCAATTCGCTCCAAGCACTTCAGTAAGTGAAAATCACAAGTTATATGTATACTAATGAAAATACAAACAAATTAAGTACACCGTAAACCACAATAATCCAAAGTTTAAATATTTTTCTTTGTCTTGTATTTTTAAACTGGAGGAGAGTGCTGATGCACCAAGACCTTTTTCAGATGCACTCTGGGAGTACTATCTAGTTACGTGACTTGCTCTAAATCACACAGATGGCAAATGGAAGCTGAGAGAATCAAATCAGGCTTAACAGGAAGTAGCTCATAGCCTTATCTGGCAGTTGACACAGAAGTTAAAGTTGTGAGCTGCAATTCTTAAGAAGTTAAAAAATACTTGGAGTCTCATCATTAAAGATTTTATTTGCAAGAATATTTTTTTCTCTAGTGCATCTGTAATGAAGTGAGTAAATGCCCAAAGCCTTATACCTCTCAGTATAAACAAACTTTTTCATGGAAGGGATTATTTTGGTGCATTTCCTTTGAACTGATTCAGTCTTCTTTAATTGTGATTGAGTATAGATGCAAAAAGCTTTGGTGCATTTCCTTTGAACTGATTCAGTCTTATTTAATTGTGATTGAGTATAGATGCAAAAAGCACAACTGAACTCTAGACTTGATTGTATGTAAAATTTGTATAATTAGACTTGATCATCTCTTAAAGAGATTAATTTAAAGCCCAAGTTTTAATACTGTTTACGTGATTAGAAAAAAAAAATGAGGACATAGTAATTCCTAGGTATTTATATGCATTTGTCAACTTAAAGATAACCTCATTAAGAACCAGATTGTATTTAACCATGGGTCTACAAAAATACGTGACCCGACATTTAGAATGATTAAACTGTAATCCAATCAAATTTACCCATTTAGAAGGATTACATAGATAATTATTAATAGATTAATAATCCCCAGTTGAGCCAAGTATGAATACTGTCTTTAAGTCATCAGCATATTTTGCAAGTCAGAAATGCTTATTTTAATGAACAAGTAGAAAAACCAAATTTAAACAATATTGGTCCTTAGACTGAACCTGCGGTACACCCTATTTTATTGGCAAATAATCTGAATATGTTTCCTTGATTGATACGCACCAAATGGGATCAATCAACCAGTTAATAATCCAGTTAGATAAGGTTTAAAACTATAATGCTTGAGAAAAGTAATACCTGAGGTGTGTGAAAGAGTGCTTGAAAGCCTTGACTAGATCTAAGAACACAATTCCATCAGTGAGGACTAAGTCTAAAGTAATAGTAACCTGATTGTAGAACTCAGTCAGATTTGTCAAAGTTGATTTACCAGGGCAAAAAATATGCTTGTACAGATCTTGCAGTCAATTATGATATTCAGAGTCAATTGGTGGTCTTTCTGGTGTCATTCTAAGGGTTTCCAATATTTTTCAGCTTGGGAGGACATGGTTAACAGACCATGTTGCTTTGCTAAGGATGTCTGCACCTTTCCCATCGAGCTTTTTTTAATACTGGCTAAAACTTTATCCACGCCGTATAGCACCTTTTTAGGTAGTGCCAATATGACAAACTTACCGACATAGCAAAATTAACTCAACTGAATCTCAAGGTGTTACTGCTCAATGCCAGAAGGTTAACTAAAAAAACTCTCTCCCTCCAAGCCCTCCTCACACTCAAGAATATAGACAACTAGCTACTGAGACATGGTTTAAAGCAGCAGAGAGTACTCTGGCAGTGCAAGGCTTCTGTGCCTTCCACATATTTAGAGCAGTAGCTACACAGACAAAGCTAAAAGTGGAGGTGTCTCAGTGTACATCAGTAACGAGCATACCTGTAGGGTGGTTAGACACAATGACATGCTGGAGTTCCTCCACATGCAGATCACCACAGACAAAATTCTGCAAAATATCCTAGCCAGCTGTAGGTAATCCTCCATGTCGCAAGAAGCTGCCAATGTATACTTGGACCTACTGCAGACACTTACCATCCAACCTAACATCCTACTCGTGGGAGACTTTAATTACTCCCTAAACACTGGGAATCCTACATGGCCTCAAATCTACAAGCACAGAGATTCCCGGACTTCATAAATACAAAAAAGCTGAAACAAGACATTTAAAAAAAAAAACAAAAAAAACAAAACAGCTGCTGTACGTAATGGGTGGGAATAATAAATCTGATGTTGTCCACTTCATTCCATTAACCCGTGGGAAAATGGTTCCAAGGCTCAGAACCAACCAGCCACCTTCTTCTAGCTCAAGACTCCTGACTTGAGCTCCTCCTCCCTACCCATAATGCCACGCTAATTGCATTGACTTCCTAGGTTTTCAGCTTCTCCGAGTGATTTGAAAGGTTTTTTGCTGGTTGTTACTTTCCTTACCTGTCTCTCTTCTATCTAATTCTATAGTTTCTAGCTTTTGCATTTCTACCTATTAGGTCTTTTTCTTTTAAAAAAAAAAAAAAGGTGAAGTCTGGGTTCGATGGCCACTGCCTCTCCTCCACCCTGATCATCCTCTGTTGCTATGGGGCTGAATGGTGCTCCCATAACATTGGCTCCTACAGTTTTGGCACTAGAGTCAGAGTCAACTTTGCCCACTTAAGCAGGGATGTCTCCATCTCTCTCCCCATGGAGATCCCCCAGACCCCCTTTCACTACATCTTTTGTGTCTTCCCAAAGTCTGACCTCTAAGGATGTCAGTAAGCTCATGAGGCAACTTCTCAAGACACAGATCCAGATGAGGCTTGTGTCCACTCTGTCCGCATTTGGATCTGTGAGAGTTTCCTAATTCCAACTGCTAGCACCTTCACCTATTCAACCCCTGGTTTTGGAGTTGTCAGTTCCATTGGATCCCAGTGTTGGAGCCGATAGAGATCTCCTCTTCACTTCTGCTTCTACCTGTTCGGCTTTGGCCACTTCAGTTCCAAGCATGTCTAGGAGCTGTAGCATCGAGGTCTGTTCTTGGGGGTTGACCTTGGCTTCGAAGCTTTCGTAGTCATCTCTTCCCCCTCAGTGCCTTGGCATTTGATAGCTCAGCTCTGACTCTCCCCTTGGAGTGGAAGGCCTGTACTCTCTGGGAAGTGTCTACTCTGCTGGTCTTGGTCCCAGTTGGACAGCTCCAGGTAGTTCAGAACCCTTCTGCTTTTGAGGTAATGTAGAGGGTCCTCTCCATTCCTAGTAGATCTTTGGCACTTATCTCTTCTCATACTGGACCTGTGCCTGAGGCCTCTAAGCTGCCTTGTGGACAGCCAGTCCCAGAAAGCCTCCACACCCTTCCCTCAGTGGATCCCCAGGCTTCTTCCAACACCTCCCTGGAGTGCCCTCCCAAGGAGGTCCCTCAGAAGAGATTGTGTAAAAAGAGGCATGTGGATTCTCCCACGGAAACTCTCAATACAGATGCTGATGTCGCGGAAGGTGAAGGGTCTCCCAAATCACCACCCGATGAGATCTCCTTTGGAGTCATCCTTGAAATCCTTCATAAAACCGATGGTTGGTCTGCCCAAAACCCTTCCCCAGAGGAACTGAAATATGGGAGGTTTTCAGGTCTGGCCCATCTACTACCAGGGTGCCCCCCCCCCCACTGACCCACTCATCCAGCTGGTGTCGAGGGCCAGTAAGGAGCCAGATACAGTGGAACCAATCCTTAAATGCGCTGACAAAATTTTGACATACAGAAGTCACAGGTGAATCCAGTGCAAGCCATAGATTTTATAGGGGCCCACCTAGACACAAAGACATCCTATGCTTATCTCATGATGGACAAGGTAACAAATTTGAAATTTCATATCAGCCAGATTTTTGACCATTCCAAAACCCCCGGCCTCTCTAGTTCTCAGGCCATTAGGCTCCATGTTGGCAACCATAACCTTCCTACCCATGGCACATTTTCACATGTGAATATTACAGTGGACCTTAGCAGTACAATGGTCGCTTCTCAAGAATCCTTTGAATCTTCCATCAGTCTGTCTCTTGTGTGCAAGGAGTCTACTTTGGTAGCTTCACTCCACAGAAGTTACTCAGGGATGCCCATTTGTTCTTCCTTCCCCAAAGTCTATATTGACCACTGACACCTCCCAGTTTAGGGGGGGCATTGTCTGAGCCAGATAGTCTAAGGCATGTGGATGCCCCAGGAGACCAAGCTGCATATCAATGTACTTGAGATGATAGTGGTTCTTATGGCATTGCAAGCTTTCTACCTCAGGAGATGATTGCAATCCAGGCAGACAATATGTCAGTGGTTTGGAACAACAACAAACAGGGAGGGACCAGGTCTTATCCCCTTTGTCAAGAAGCAATGAGAGTGTGGCAGTGGGCAATTTCTACCAACCACTTTCTGGGGGCAATGCACATTCCAGGAGAGTCCAACATTTTAGCAGATAACCTCAGTCAAGTGTTACTGATGCCTCACAAGTGATCCCTGAATCAGTCAATGACAGACATGATCTTTCAGAAATGGGGTCATACTTGCTGTGATGTTTTTGCCTTCCCCTTCAACAAGAAATCCAGCAGGTATTCTGCCTTGGTTCCGCCTCAGGGCATTTCCCCAGTGACACTGGTGTCCATGCTTGGCCCTCCGGTCTGCTCTATGCCTTACCTTCTCTTCCATTAATCCCCAAGTTCCCACAGAAAGTTCTCGGGTTGCAAAGCAAAGTAATCCTCATGTTTTGGCCCTGACAAACCTGGTTCACTTTCCCTTGGGCTCACTTGGTTTGCCCCAGATGATGTTGAATCCAAGTCCAGATCTGCTCTCTCATCAGTCAGGGCATTCATATCAAGAAATTCAGGGGCTGAAATTAACTGTGTGGTTTCTAAACTTCCATTGATGGCTAAATCTCCCAGGCTTTCTTACCCCATTCAAGAAATATTGACTTCATTTCACAGGTCTTCCCCATGGAAAATTTAAAACAGCAAATGGAAAATAATTTCTTTTTGGGCTGAACAAAAACAGATAGATCCCTTTACAGCCCTGGTAACAGTTGTGTTATACTTTTTGGCTTCCCTTTTCAAGGATGGTGCTAGTTACTCTACTGTCAAAGTTCATCTGGCTGCAATTTTCAGTTTTCACATTGGGTTGATTCCTTATCTTGAGCTTCTTCAAAATTGTGCAAAGCCTTTCTCAGGGGCACATTTCTGTTCTGACCACCAGTGAAATATCCTACTTCTGCATGGGCTTTAATTATGATTCTGAAATCTTTAGTCCACCCCCCTTTTGAACCCTCAGCTACAGTGGATTTGAAATTCCTTTCCTGGAAGGCTCTGTTTTCAGTAGCTATTCCTTTAGCCAGAAGCGTGTCTGAACTCCAAGTCCTTTAATTTCCATATTTGATTTTCCACAAAGACAGAGTGACCCTCAAGGTGGCTAAGTAGAGTAACATTAATCGGTCACAGTCTTCCAGTCTTTTTTCCTGATTAGCAAACTAAGGGGGAGTAAACTTTACATTTGCTTGATGTACACAGACAGCTTCATTTTTATATTCATAGAACCAAGCCCTTCAGGAAGTCTGATCAGTTGTTTGTCTCCTTTTCAAATGCAAATAAAGGTAGAGTGGTTACCAAAGTTATGCTAGTGAGATGGTTGAAAGACTGTATTACCTTTATTGACTCTTTCAAAGGTATTCCTTTACTAGGACCAGTAAGGGTCCATTCTACAAGGTCCATGGCCATGTCTCAGGCTTTCTGGTGTTGAGTTTCTATTGAGGACATTTGTGATGCTGCTACTTGGTCAAACCCCCATACTTTTGTTATGCATTACAAATTGGACAGCATATACAGGAGTAGAATGGAGTATCCTTCCTTGATTACCACCCTGGATTATAGTAGATGGGGACTCTTTCCCACAGGTTAATGGAATGAAGTGGACAACATCAGATAAAGAAGTTATGTTCTTACCATAACGTTCCATCGGTGTTGTCCATCTTTATTCCATTAACCTTGCACCCCCCTTCCCCTTATTCAAGTCTTCGGGAAGCCTGGTAGAATTTATAAGGAATCTCTCTTCCTTTGGTTGAGTTCTTGAGGTTTTCTTCCTTGTGTCATATACACATATTTGATCTGCATGCTGTTGTAGAACAGTTCTAATGTTTGTTGGCTGTTATGTTTTAACTTGCAAACCCAGTCTGAGGTACTGTGGGGGAGTGTGGCATTATGGGTAGAGAGGAGGAGCTCAAGTCAGGAGTCTTGAGCTGGAAGATGACGACTGGTCAGTTCTGAGCCTCAGAACTGTATTTCCACAGGTTAATGGAATGAAGATGGACAACACAGATGGAACATTATGGTAAGAACATAATTTCTTTTTTTTATCAGAATGGCAACACTTTTCTTATTATCTTTTAATGTGAATAGTCGCACAGTCGTATACAAAAAAATAGAGTACTGAACTAATTTAAAAAAGGAGAGTCCAAATATTTATGCTGCAGAAGACACATTTGGAAAGAACTTGTTGTTGTGTCTTTGTCGCCACAGCGGAACTCCGGTCCGCTAATGATTGGCAGTTGATTTTTACGTGCTGAGTTGCCAGCCCTAACGCACAACCTTCAATGAAGGTACGCCCATTCATGCATGTCTCCACAGAAGACGCTCTAGCTGAGACTCGAACGGGACAACGTCTTGCTGTGAGGTGACAACGCGCAGCGCCACCACCGCGGATACACATTTGGAAAGAACTAAGCATGTGAATTTGATAAAGGATTTCACAGTAGTTATTCAGTAGAATATCTAGGACAAAGGAAAAGGGGAGTACTTATATTTAATTACTGGAGGAGCTCCAATAGTGATAGAAAAGGAAAAAAAGATAATAATAGTAGACTTGTAGTAGTAAGAGATTACTTGCAAGGGAGGAGGATTATACTGGCATGCATTTATATTCCACCTAAAACTACTATTATGAAGCTTTAAAAAATTGGGAGGAATGATCAGCTTTCAGCAGGGAATATTACTTTTATAGGTGGGGACTGGAATTTGATTTGCAAAAGTGAGGATGTATATAGGGGGCTTAGAAGGAAAAATATAAAAAAGGGCTTATTTTTCAAGAAATTTAGGAAAATATTTGGTATAGAAGATGTGAATTCAGTAGTAGGAGCTTGGAGAGAATTTGTATTTTATTTCTGGGCTAGGCTACACAGAAATTACATTTCACAGGAACATGTGCATTTAATTGAAAGTTTTGATATGCACCCAATAACTATTTCAGATCATGTGCCAGTAATAACTAAAATAAACATGAAGGGTAATTAACTAAAAATTAGACATTGGTGCTTTCCCACCTATGTTAAACAGAGAACAATTTAAGGAATGAGAAGTAGAAATTATTTGGAGTTATTAGGGAAGATGGAAATTTGTTTAGAAAATATTTCTAAGGAGTGGGATAAAATGAAAGTGGAATTCAATAGGGTAGAAATAAAAAAAAGAGAGAGAGATGATTAAGAATTTAGATGGAGTGACAAAGGTTAAAGTATTGCAGAATAGGGGGAATCTCACAGAACGAGAAGAGGCGCATCTGCGGAATACTGAAGAGAAAATAAAGGACTGCTGTGATAATATGTATGAGTTTAGAAAGATTGCTACAGAGCAGGAAGGTTTTTGGCCCCACGATTTGGGCAATGAAAAGTAAAAAAGGTTGTTGCTGAGCTTAGGGAGCCTATAACAAGTAAGATAACCAAATATCCTGTACAGGTGTTACAAATATTTTGGTAATGTTATGAAAATCTGTATAAAGCAGATAAATGCAAAAATCAAGAAAAAGTACAAATGGAAATGTTTATGAAAGAATTAAATATGCTAAGGTTGGAGGTAGATGTGGCTCAACAGTTAATAGTTAAGATAGGAGGAGATGAGATGAAAACGGTGATGTATAACCAAATTGACAGTAAAGTCTCCAGCAATAGATGGTACTCCTGTTGAAGTTTGGAAGCTAGGATGGAAGAAAGTTATAAATATCTGGAAGGTTTTGCTTAACAATATTTTAAAAGGAGTAGAAGGACCAACATTCTGGAAGAAAGTGGTGGTGGCTATAATACCTAAAAAGGGTAAAGACCTATCAGATACAGCTTCATTTAGACCCATTTTGATTCTAAATGATGATTATAAAATGTTTACATCTGCAATGGAGAAAAGAATGTGAAGGTGTTGCCAAAATTGATAGATATGGATCAATATGGTTTTGTGGAGGGTAGACAAACATTTGACAACATTAATAGAACAATGATAATCCAGACTGAAGCAGAATGTAAGAAAATACCACTGTTGTTGTTGGGTCTTGATGCAAAGAAAGTATTCGACAGAGTAGCTGGCATTTTATGACTAGGACAGTGGAAGCATTTGCATTCCCTGACAAAATAATATTAATTAGGTGGATATATGAGGGATTGGAGATGAAAATTAAAATAGGGTTCTTCTCTGCTAAGTTCTGATTGAATAGGCAGGAACCAGAGTCGGGTGCCCTCCTTCCCTTTGTTATTTGCATTATATTTAGAACGATTGGCAAAGAAAATAAGGAACTCAGAAATTCAAGGATATAATTAGCTTGGTAATCAAGAAATGTTGTCTTTATTTGCAGATAATATTATTTTGTACCTGATAAAACCAGAAAAGGACATTTCAGTGTTGTGGAACATTCGGAGACAGTTTCAGGTCTTTTGGGGATACAAAATTAATTAAGCTAAAACAAAGGCAATAGCTGTAAACTATGTACCCACACACAAATTTGTTCAGCAATACCCATGTTTATGGGGACATGATAAAATGAACCATTTAGGAGTACGAGTTAGAGGATTCTGTTAAGGCAGCTAAAGATATGTGGGAAGAGATGAAACAAAAGATAATATAAAAACTGAGAAACTGGAAGCTCTGTTTTGTGGATATACATAGCAAGGTACAAGCAATGAAAATGTTTTAGTCACTTTAGTTTTATACACAGATCAGGCATATTCGTATCAACCAGAGAAGAAGTTTTGGATAGTAATTAATAAAGAGTTGAAGGATTTTATCTGGGAGGAGAAGAAGACAAAAATCAAGTGGAATAAGAGGATCCTTCCAATAGAACAAAGGCATTTGGGATTACCTGATTTGAAGGAGTATTTCAGAACTACATAGTTAAGGCTCCTGTACATAGCACAAGCAGAAAACTATAATTCAAAGTGGAACGGGGTGATGAAATGGGAGGAGAAGCTCAAGAAATAAGGAGAGACTGAGATTTTGGATGCAGATCCTTAAGGGCAATAACAATAACCATGCCGAATATTATATTCATAAAATAGCAAAAGGTATTCTAAAAAAATAAGCCATAATGGGAACAGAGAAAGGAGATTCTCCTCATAGGGATGACTGCTATTGGGAGTACAGAGAATAGGGAGAGGGGGCTGGAATTTACTGGAGAAAACCAGCAAAGGAACCAAGATATTGGGAGCAAAGAATTAGAGAGAGAAAGGTAATAGAATGGGAAGAGGCCAAGAATTAATTTGGACTGCAAGCTAGAGATTGCCTTCCCTATCAAGGACTGATATCAGATTATAGGCAAAGAGAAAGGAACAGGGGGATCCTAAGTGAAAGATCAGCACTGGTAAAGTTTTTAGTAGAATCTAGAACAGAAGCTGCTATTAAAAAAGGGTTAATTAGTAGGGCATATAAATTATTGCACAATAACTATAGGAATTGGAGGAGGTTAGAAAAGATTGGGAAGAGACTGGATAAGCAATTCACAAAGAAACAACAGGAGGATATATGCATAGCTCCCAAATATGCAAGAAAGTCTGGAAGATGTAGGATCTTTGCTTAGAAGTGTTTGTATATGTACTTTTATATTCCCAAGCAGACGCAAAATATTTTTTCCTCAGATGGATTGTAAATCTTGGAGGTGTGTTGGGAAAGAAAGAGGCAATTGGAAACATATTTTTTTGGAGTATAATGAGTTGGCAGACTTTAAAAATTCCCTATTTTCTGGGAGTGTGATAAGTTGGCAGACTTTAAAGATTCCCTGCAGACTGCTCTGTCAGAAATACTGGATGAGCAAATTTGTGTAACTAAGGAAATTTTTTGAGCTGTGATGCAGAATAGGAATTACCTAGACATAGTAAGGCCTTGCTAAGTTTAATTCTGGTGTCTGCCAAAAAAAGCAATTACTAGAAAATGGAAATCAGTCTAAGTCAACCATAGTAGAAGTAGTGAATATTGTAACAGAGATAAAAGAACTGGAATTGGGAATTTGTCAAAGGAATGTCATGCTTACTGAATCTGGTGGACTTCTTTGAAAAGGTCAATAAGGCAATGAATGAGCGGAAAATGGTGCATACTGCCAACCTATATCTGGCTAAAGCCTTTGATAGAATACCCCCCTTCAGGCATTGTCAACAAACTTCAAACTGGGTATAAACCCCTTTATATCACACTGGATAGGTAGCTGGCTCACTGATAGGATGCAAGAGGTTAGAATTGGTGAGATCAATCTTTCAAAGCTCTGTGCTAGGCCCACTCCTCTTTTGCATGTACGTCTCTGATGTCAAAGTCAATGTCAAAGGCCTCTGGCTAACCAAGTTCACAGATGACTGCAAAATGTGAGTCCTTCTTGAGTCCTCCCAAGATAAGAACATCCTTCAGAAAGGCCTAACACAGAGAAACGCTTGGTGCCAAAGCCATGGCTTAAAACTCAATAACAAGCAATGCATTATAGTACCTTATGGAAAGTCAGCCACCCCTGGTAACTATGTCATCAAACACTCCAAAAAGTTGATTCACTAGAATCTATGGATCTAGGAACTCTTGTAGATGGTAACCTAGCCTTCAACCAACATGTGTCCAAGGTATTAAGAAAATCCTTGTATGTTCAACTTATAAGCAAGGCCATGGCATCTAGGTCCAAAGAGGTCATCAAACCACTGGATTCGGCCCCTGTCGGACCTATCATGGAGTATAATGCCCCCATCGGTAAGAACCTGACTAGACACATGCAGCAACTGGAACATCTGCAAAGTTTCCTTACAAAAAGAATACACAGAGTAAACACATTGTCATACGCTGGTTGCCTCAAAGTCCTTGGTATCATACAGATTTCTGAAAGATGATCTTTGCCTGGCATACAAGGCATCCCTGGACCCTGTTTTGATGAATCATTTTGACATATGCAAAACAAACAGCATCAGAACAACTAGATTAAAATACCTACATTTTACTTCTGACATAACTAAGACATGTTGGAGAGATGGATATGTTTCTCAGAGAATTCCCATTCTGTGAAAAAGGCTCCATATCTATGTGAAGCAAAGTTCTCCCCACTCCTATCCAAGTGCAATTGGACCACAAATTCACCCCTGATTTGGCACCTATGTCTCTGCTGAACAGAGATAGTCAGTAAATCACTCCCCATATAAATCAAATTTGTGGGTCACACTTGGGTTGCATAGTTAGGCTTAGAAGGGCCCTAGTGGTATTTAGCCTAATATATACATATGAACCTCTAAGTAGAAGATTTGATATGCACCTCTTATAACATTGACACAGAAACAGAAGTTAGACTGATATATATTTCAAATCTACTACCTTTTTTGAAGATGAGAGAAATAATGCACTTCTTCCAAAGTGGTGGGACTCTGCAGTCTTTAAGCAGTTTAATGATAGTTTTGCACTCCATATTTAATAGTGTCCTGATTCCTGACTTAGTTTCTCAGGGATATAGTCAGGTCCCACTGAAGTGTTACAACCAGTCATCAATAAGCTTAACACTAATATAAGAACAAGTATAATTATTCATGGATAAATATTTAAATGATTTTGAGTGCTGGTTATCAGTTGGTGAAAAATATTAATTAAATTAACCAGTTAATGTCTTTGGATCAATCAAAATTTTACCATTTAGGTTTATATATTTATAGAATAGTTTCTGGTTCCCAGAACTAAATGACAAATTGGTCTCTTAAATTAATTTGTTGTTTTTGAGACATATTTTAGATAACGTATTAAGTTGATTTAATTTACTTTTGTTATTGAGTGTAGTTTTGTATACATTTTTATAAAGTTTCTTTCTCTTATGCATTTTGCATAAACTAATGTCCCATCAGTATGGAAGAGAAGTTTTAATTCAGTGTTTTGACAGTGAGGTTTCTTCCTTAATGTTACAATGCTTCTAGACTGTCCAAATTTTTGTTTAGCCAATATGGCTCTGTTAAACCCATGTAATTTATGGCACTGAAGTTAGATATTTTAAAAACTGCTGAGTGCAAATTATGAGCAAAGAGTATATTAAATAATCAAGAACTGTGGTCTGAGTATTTAAAGGAGGATCTAGCAACACACTGGGCACTTTAGAAGAGCTATTTGTCAGCATAAGATTGAGTATATTTTTTGTTCTTGTAGGACCGTTTGCAAGCATTGTTAGGTTACGTAATGCTACATATCCAAAATGTCATGTTCAGTTTTACAACAGGATGTGTAAATTATCCAGCCTATCCTGGATAATTAAAAAACACCCATCAATATTATCCCATTGTTTTTAAATTGGGACTCTAGATAATGCTTGCATTCATAATTTGTTGATTATGTCATTGAAGGTTTGCTATAACTTCAGATCAATTGTATGATGCCCTTAAGAGAGGAATTCAATATGTCGACAACAATTGTTGCAAAGTCTACATTGATATATGCCATGCTGTGAATTATATCTGCTTTCATTAACAGAATGATTCCAGCAGAATTCTTTGCTAGTCTTAAATACTCAATTTTGTTATATTATGGAAAGAAAAGATTAGGAGTCCCAGTCTTTAGTTTAAACTGCAGTACTAATATTATATTATTGTGTTTAATAGTGAATGCCAACTCAATATGTTTGTTTCCTAAACTCTGTGCATTACAGAAGTACAGTTTTATACAATTATTAAATCTTTTTATTTTTAATTCTGATTGTATGTTGAGTAGTAGATGGTCTAAAAAACCCTCATTTATACTATAGAGAAAGTGAGTGTCATAATCACTGAGATATACTGGATGGCGCAATGGTGCAGCGGTAGCATTGTCACCTCACAGCAAGGGGTTCTCCAGTTTGATTCGCAGCTGGAGTGCCTTCTGTGCGCAGTCTGCATGTCCTCCCTGCATTCATGTGGGTTTCTTCAAGGTGCTCTGGTTTCCTCTCATGTTTTCAAAGACATGCATCTGGAGTGTTTCTCCCCGGGCCTCCACTGAAAATTGGCTTTGTTCCAAGTCGGACTTTCCCAGTAAACAGATGTTGTTCTTCTTCTTTCGGCTTTTTCCTGGTTAGGGGTTGCCACAGCAGATCATCTGTCCGCTCATGATTGGCAGTGGAGTTTTACGGTGTCGAGTTGCCAGCCCGGCACCCAACTTTCCACAGAAGGGACACACTCACACCTGGGGCCAATTTGGAGTGTCCAATCCACACACATGTTAAATAATAAAAATAAATAAGATAATAAAGATATAGTTTATCTTGTGCCAACATATGATAATACCAGGTGAATTCTTCACAATAAGTAATTAATGTCAAATGATAAACCATACTGAGGTACCTGAGCCAGTTATCTTCATACCAAAGCTTTACTATTTAATAATTATTCCCAATGGGCGATGGAATTACTTCACCTAGAGCTATATCTATATTCTTTGTTTCAAATATTTCGGGGAAGTCAAGTGAGGCATTTTTCATTTGATTCAGTGGAGTTGAACTCAAGTCACTCATCCAACAGTGTAAGATGATAGTATTATACAAGACTTCTCCCAAAAGTAGTTTGTTTAATAAAGCAGGAATATCAATTAGTCCAAATAAATATTCAAACAGCACAGACTTTTACTTTTACTGTTGTGTTATGGACACCTGTTTTGTTTATAAACTCTGTGTTTCTAAAATATGGCCAAACAATCAACTTAATCTATATTGAGAAGCTCAGAAAAAAAGGGAAAAATATTATGTCTGCAACTAGTGGGGTTTGGCTTTATTGGCCTGAATGCACCAGTTAAGATTTAAAAGAGTCAAAGTTAAAAGACATGGACATTCAGAAACCATGTGGATGAAACATTGTCATGGGTCTTCACTATAGGAGTTTTAAGCTATTACATAGTGAAGACTCTAACTTTGCTGGGTCTTTTTCGCTGTCTTTACATTTTTGTAGGACCCTTTTAAGAGTTGATTTCTTGTCAACCTGCCTGAGAGCTGCATCAAAATATTAGACTGGTTACTTACATGACTGTTGTTCACATGATTGCTCCAGTCTGGTTGATAGCGTACGTACTAGACTTATTTAAAAATCTTTCTGCTTATAACTTTTAGTTTTCAGGAAGGGCTGACAGTTCTCTATGCAGAAGTCTGCTGCTGCTGTCTTCAGAAAACAGTGCAATAGAGAAAGTGAGTGTAACAGGTAGGGCTGTACCAAAGTATTTTTTTTAATTTGTGATAGAATTTATTATAACTTTGTTAACAAGTTCATTCAATTCGTCATCAGAGTGCACTTGACTAGGTGAACAGTGGCTATGACTACTTGTTTTGGAAGTCTTGATGATATCTGTGAAGCAATGACTGGTCTTCAGTGCATGCATTCTCCAAGTTGTACAAACTAGACTGTCATTTTGTAATTATAGAGGTGGTTTGAATGAACAGTCCCTCAGGGGACATTAACAGGAGTTCTTCCAGAAGTGTGTTTATGTAGCTCGGTATTCTTCTGAATTTCCATACTGCAGAGGCAGAAATGAAGAATGTAATATAGTTCAGCTATATCAGGAACTCACCTGAATAAAAAAAAATAATTCAATAAGTAATTTCCTTATATTATGAAATATTATTCACCCTCCTGGTGGAGAAAAAGAAACTGCAGAAGTATGTCAACCATCTGTCTGTCTTTTTTGTGTGCTATTGTCATGTGTATGCTTATATTTGTGTATTTTGTCTTTTTTTAAAAGGAAGAATGCTGATCCAGAGACACCATTTTCAGGTTCAGCTTTGAAAACATATTAGTTTAATGATAAGTGCAGATGTGCATTAGCATAGCCCAGTACAATTAATAATGTATTAGTGGAGTACATTTTATTTGCTTATTTTTGGTTGATCTGGTTAGTCTAACTAGACATAGCCTGTTTCCAGAGGAGAGTCAAGCCAGGTGTTATTTATATTGACTAGCAGGAATTTGGCCAGGACATGGGTAAAATCCCATTACCGTTTCTTTTGGTTTATAATATATGCATATTTATTTATTTATGTGAAAGAAGTTGTTTTCAAATTTAAAATGCAAACTGAAAATAGTGAAGTTTTGTTTATAACTGTAAATATGATGTTGAGCTTTTAAAAAAAAACCCTAATCTTTTTTGGAAAGTTAACCCCCTAGCCCATACTATATTGCAATTTTGGAAAATGAATCAAATCATCAGGTAAGGTAATAGAACCCACAGACTTCTGATTGTCTGGCATGAAATGTATGTAATGCAAGTATACTAACTGTTAAATTACTGATAGCATCAGTCTATGTATGAGAGAGACATCTCCATGCTGGTAGTAGTGGTGGCAGAGACAGACCTATAATTATGTGCTGCACTGTGATGTTGCAGGGAGGTTGGTTGCCAGTTTTGTCATGTAAATTTGCCAGGTATTTGAATTTTCGGGGCTTTTTGTCCATAAATCTAATCTAGTACTCCAACTTACAGGCTTATAGTCTCACAGCTCCTGAGAACGTGGCTGCTAGTCCAGCCCCAGGCAGCCATCCAACTGGTTGGCAGGGAGTATGATATTTACTGCTGGAAAAAAATCTGAACGGATGACCATTTTGCATTGCTTAGCACCCAGGCGTCAGAACCACAGAGACATAGTAAACTCCTCACAACTGTAGTATTCTGTAACTATCCATCACAGTAGATTAGTTCTAAAAATTGCATGAGTTTCTGCCAAAAGTCTATGAATGTTGCTGTAGTTAGCGTCCTTGAAGAAAAATTGTGTAGTTGTGTAATGACATTCACCATAACAGTAGGACTTTAAGATGACTAGTCCTCTAGTAGTATGAGTATCCATCTGATGTTCTTCGTGTTTCACTGTTGCAGTCATTACATTTGGGATATATGCTTGCAGGTAGCCCTCAGTCGGCCTGATTAATAAAGTGTCAAAAAACAAACCAAAAGGTTCCGAACCAGCAGGTGTAAAACTCCAAAGGTTTATTAGGAAATGTAAAAGTAAAGCGCTTTTCGTCTCCCTTAGTAGGAAGACTTCTTCAGAGAAAGGAAAAAATCATCAAACACAATTTAAAACCCAAAAAAAGGGTGTGTGTGTTACAAAATTACAAACAGCTGCCTTAATTGAACCCACTGACATACCTTCACATTTAAAGTTGTATTACATTAAAAGCATAAATAAATGTCCACTTAGTGTAGACAGGGTGTTAAACATAAAAAGTTTTCAAAAAGAAACATGAACTTGATAAAAGTAACCAAGAATGTCTTAGTGAAGATTCATAAACCTAATCAAGTGTAAATACTGTTTGTTTCCCTTAAAATACATTTTAGCAAACAACTTTTCATAGGGTAAAACAAAACTCATACAGAATCTTGTGATTAAAAAGAAAATAAAATGAAGTAATGCTTGCAACTAAGTATATACAAATATAATATCCATTCCTTAACAGAAAAGGTAGTAAGGAGTACACATCTCTAATGCATAATGAAGAATCAATAATAAATGAATAAATAAACAGTGCAACTCAACTAGGAGTCTGCAATAACTGGAATTTCAAAGGCGTTTCTAATAAAAGAAATGTGATTTCTAATGTTAAATAACCGAATATGTTTATTTCTGTGTTAAAAATCTAACACAGAAATTGCTTGTCATTTAAAAGCCAACAGAATGCAACGACAGTATATGAAAAAGAATTTTTTTAAAAATGTTCCTTGAGCAATGTGTAAAGCACCAAGCTGCGATGAGAACACTTTCTTAGCTTTTAGTATGCACAGTTGTAGCAGCCAAAACAAGTCAAAATGCAGAACCCATTGCTCAAGGAACATTTTTAAAAAAATTATTTTTCATATACTTTTACATTTCCTAATAAACCTTTGGAGTTTTACACCTGCTGGTTCGGAACCTTTTGGTTTGTTTTTTGACAGTTTGTTTTTCTTTTGATTAATAAAGTCTTGGGTCCTGCGTCTGTTGCTGTCCCTTCTTCCATGACATCAGGTCGTCAGGGGTATAAAACATGCAGCTGATGCCATTACATCAGTCTTTCTTGCCGTGCGGTGCCCGAAGCAGAAGCAGTTCGCAAGTGCCGGTCGGCCGACTCCTGAAATTTTCGTTTTCGAGTTTCAGAACCAAAGTCTTCAACTAAAGCTAAGTTCCCCATTGGGACTCCTTACCGATGTCAGTAAAAGTTAATAATTGCATTACTTGTGGAAAGCAAATACCTTATAAAGATTTTCATAAAGATTCTCATTCGTACTGTATTCCTTGCCTAACCCAGCCACTGGGGATGCACAAGCCAGTGCATTTCTTTGTGCCGGTCCCAAGCCCAGATAAATGAGGAGGGTTGCGTCATCTGGCGTAAAACTTCACCAAATCATTTCATGCAGACACCAATAAATATTTTCATACTGGATCGGTCGAGGCTCAGGTTAACAATGACCGCCACCAGTACTCTTAGCCAACAGGGTGTTGGCGGAAATTGGGCTACTGTTGGCCGAAGGAGGAGAAGAGGCGGAAGACATGGCCGAGGGCATGAAGAGAGGAGAAAGGCTAGGACGTGGTAGTGAGGGTCGGAACTTTGAATGTTGGCAGTATGACTGGTATAGGGAGAGAGCTAGCTGTTATGATGGACAGAAGGAAGGTTGGTATATTGTGTGTGCAAGAGACCAGATGGAAGGGCAGTAAGGCTAGGTGTATCGGAGGTGGGTTCAAATTGTTTTATCATGGTGTGGATGGGAGGAGAAATGGCGTAGGAGTTATTCTGAAGGAACAGTATGCTAAGAGTGTTTTGGAGGTGAAAAGAGTGTTGGATAGAGTGATGTTTATGAAGCTGGAAATTGATGGTGTAATGATGAATGTTGTTAGTGCATATGCTGCACAAGTTGGGTGTGCAATGGATGAGAAAGAAAAATTTTGGAGTGAATTGGATGAAGTGGTGATGACTGTACCCAAGGGTGAGAGAGTGGTGATTGGAGCAGATTTCAATGAGCATGTTGGTGAAGGGAACAGAGTGGATGAGGAAGTGATGGGTAGGTATAGTGTTAAACAAAGGAATGCAGAAGGCCAGATGGTAGTGGATTTTGTGAAAAGGATGGACATGGCTGTGGTGAATACGTATTTTAACAAGAGGGAGGAGCATAGGGTGATATACAAGAGTGGAGGAAGATGCACAGAGGTGGATTATATCTTATGCAGGAGGGCCAGTTTGAAGCAGATTGGAGACTGTAAAGTGGTGACCGGAGAAAGTGTAGTTAGGCAGCATAGGATGGTGGTTTGTAGGATGACGTTGGTGATCAAGAAGAGGAGGTGGAGTGGGAGGGCAGCACCAAGGATCAAATGGTGGAAAGTGAAAAAGGGTAATTGTGAGGTGGATTTCAGGGATGAGTTAAGATAGGCACTGGGTGGCAGTGAGGTGGAGTTCAGGGATGAGTTAAGAGAGGCACTGGGTGGCAGTGAAGAGTTACCAAATAGCTGGGTAACTACAGCAGAGCTAGTAAGGGAGACGGCTAGAAAGGTGCTTGGTATCACATCTGGAGAGAGGAAGGACGACAAGGAGACATGGTGGTGGAATGAGGAAGTACAGGAGAGTATGCAGAGAAAGAGGTTGGCAAAGAAGAAGTGGGATTGTCAGAGATGAAGAAAGGAGACAGGAGTATAAGGAGATGAGGTGCATGGCAAAGAGAGAGGTGGCAAAGGCTAAGGATAAGGCATATGAAGAGTTGTATGAAAGGTTGGACACTAAGGAGGGAGAAAAGGACCTGTACCGATTGGCTAGACAGAGGGCCCGAGCTAGGAAAGATGTGCAGCAGGTAAAGGTGATAAAGGATAATGAGGGAAACATACTCATAAGTGAGGCGAGTATGTTGAGGACATGGAAAGAGTACTTTGAGGGGTTGATAAATGAAGAGAATGAGAGGGAGAGAAGGTTGGATGATGTAGGGATAGTGAATCATGAAGTACAATGGATTAGCAAGGAGGAAGTAAGGATAGCTATGAAGAGAATGAAGAATGGAAAGGCTGTTGGCCCAGATGACATACCTGTGGAAGCATGGAGGTGTTTAGATGAAATGGCAGTGGAGTTTTTAACCAGATTGTTTAATGAAATCTTGGAAAGTGAGAGGATGCCTGAGGAATGGAGAAAGTGTTTTGGTACTGATTTTTAAGAATAAGGGTGATGTGCAGAGCTGTAGTAACTGCAGATGGATTAAATTGATCAGTCACAAGTTATGGGAAAGAGTAGTGGAAGCAAGGTTAAGAAGGGACTTGATGATTAGTGATCAGCAGTATGGTTTCATGCCGGGAAAGAGCACTACAGATGCAATGTTTGCTCTGAGAGTGTTGATGGAAAAGTACAGAGAATGTCAGAAGGAGTTGCAATGTGTTTTTGTAGACTTAGAGAAAGCATATGACAGGGTGCCTAGAGAGGAGTTGTGGTATTGTATGAGGAAGTCAGGAGTGTCAGAGAAGTATGTAAGAGTGGTACAGGATATGTACGAGGGTAGTGTGACAGTGGTGAGGTCTGCGGTGGGAGTGATGGATGCGTTTAAGGTGGAGGTGGGGTTACATCAAGGATCAGCTCTGAGCCCTTTCTTATTTGCAATGGTGATGGACAGGTTGACAGACGAGATCAGACAGGCGTCCCCATGGACTATGATGTTTGCAGATGGCATTGTGATCTGTAGTGAGAGTAAGGAACAGGTGGAGGAGACCCTGGAGAGATGGAGATATGCCCTAGAGAGAAGAGGAATGAAGGTCAGAAGGACTAAGACAGAATATATGTGTATGAATGAGAGGGAGGATAGAGGAATGGTGAGGATGCAAGGAGTAGAGGTGGCAAAGGTGGATGAGTTTAAATACTTGGGGTCAATAGTTCAGAGTAACGGTGAGTGTGGAAGAGAGGTGAAGAAGAGAGTACAGGCAGGATGGAGTGAGTGGAGAAGAGTTTCAGGAGTGATTTGTGACAGACGAGTACCTGTAAGAGTGAAAGGCAAGGTCTACAAGAGGGTAGTGAGACCAGCTATGTTATATGGGTTGGAGACAATGGCACTGACAAAAAGGCAGGAGTTTGAGCTGGATGTGACAGAATTAAAGATGTTAAGATTTGCACTGGGTGTGACAAGAGTGGACAGGATTAGGAATAAGCATATTAGAGGGTCAGCCCAGGTTGGAAGGTTTGGAGACAAAGCCAGAGAGGCACGATTACGTTGGTCTGGACATGTGCTGAGGAGGGATGCTGAGTATATTGGGAAAAAGATGCTAGGGATGAAGCTACCAATTAACAGGAAAAGAGGAAGGCCTAAGATAAGGTTTATTGGATGTGGTGAGAGAGGACATGCAGGTGGTTGGTGTGGCAGAGCAAGATGCAGAGGACAGAAAGAAATGGAAACGGGTGATCTGCTGTGGTGACCCCTAACGGGAACAGCCAAAAGAAGATGATGATGATGATGATGATGACTGTATTCCTTGCCTAGGCCCTGACCATGACGTAACTTGCTGTTGGTTTTTTGCTTTATTTAATCAGCGCACTATCAGTCGTCGGTATATTTTCGCCTCTAAATATTTCGGTTCTCGGTTAAATTATCCAGAAATGTCGTCGGTTAGCCATCCGACTACTGGGATTCTGAAAAAATGCAAGGATAAAGACAGAGACAGGCCGCCGAGGTCCAAAGCTGCCAACGCTTCTCCTAAGCCAGTCGCCAGTTCGCCGGTACTTAGTGAGGCACTTTCACAGCCCCTGATACCCGCTACTTCTGATTCACAGGCCTCTACTGAGACCCATTAAGAGTCCGGTATGCCACGAGATGCTTCAACTATGGAACCCGCGGAGATCTCTACCGTGGATGGGGCCGGAGCCGCTGTGCAGGCACCGGCTTCTGAGGGTGTATTCAGGTCTACGGACTTGCATATTAAACTGATGCCTCCTTCTTCACTTAGGCCTAAATCTCGAACCATGCCTAAAAAGTGATGCCCAGGCCACATGCTCAGGCCTCTATGCCAAAAACATAAATGATAAGAATGGCTGAAGATCTAATAACTCTAATCAGGGGTAGCCACCTCCCCCTTCTAAGAGGCCTAGGACTGAAGTTGTTTATGAATCTTCTGACCAGGATCTGTTTTTTTCTGATTCTTCTGATGATCTGGATTTGGCCTTATCTACTTATGAGGATTCTGATGCAGAGGACTCTATTCCCTCTGCTTCACCTCCAGAGGATTTTTCTTTTGGTGAAACCTTACATACTCTAAGGGAGCATTTCCACTGTGAAAGCCAGGATTTTTCTGATTCAAAAAAGAGGCCCAGGGATTTCTTACTCCTGCCTCAGTATAGGCCTTTAGCTATCCCTCCTTTAATAGACATTGTTGATTATGCTTTTTTGGAATCTAGTTTGGCCCCTGATTCCTTGCCTCCTGCTCCCAGAAAACCTGACAGATACTACAGGGTCCCTGAGTCACACAAGTTCCTTTTTAAAAATGCTATTGTGGATCCAGAGACTATTTCTCAGGGGCTCAAGGGCATTAAGGCTTCTACTGCTAAAAATCCTACCCCTTCTGATAGAGACTCCAGGGCGCTGGATAGATGAGGTAAGAATGTTTACACTTCTGCAACCTTGGCCATTAGGGCTCTAAACTGCCAGTTTCATATGTTAAAGTATCAGCAACATGTTATTGGATTGCTTAAACAGAAAATTATGTTGATTCCTGATTGTGTGGAAAATAAAGAATTACAGGATTTAATGCATTCTGATGAACAGGTTGGAAAACATACTTTGCAATGTGGTTTTGATTCATTAGAGGCCTCTTGCAGGGCTGCTGTTACTGGGTCTGTGCCCAGAAAGCATGCTTGGCTTAAGGAGCAGTCATTACCTGATCATGTTAAAGCTAAATTGTTGGATGCTCCCTTAAATCAGGACTGCCTGTTTGGCAAAAAGGCTGAGGAAGTTCTTAAAAAGATGGAAGATAAAGCTAAATCTATGGAAGCTGTTAAAGATTTCTTACAAGTTCAGTCTCCTAGATTTAGTAGGCACTGGCCCTCTAAAAATTGGTCCTTTCCAGCCCCTTCCAGGTCTTCTCAAGCCAAACCCAGACACAGCAGGAACCCCAAGTTTCATTCCCAGGGGACACACAGGACTAAGCAGTGGGGGGCCTCCACTTCCAAATCTGGGAGTAATGACTCTCCCTATGGTAAACTGTCTCAATTACTTCCTTTTAAAATTTCCAAGCACTTATCAACTGACCTGCCCCTTCGGGGGGAAAGATTGCTCTTCATGCAAAGAACTGGGAGCTCATTACCCAGGACAAATGGGTTTTAAATATAGTGTTCCATGGATACGGATTTCACTTCCACATGTTGCCAACACCAAACAGGTGGCTGGACCCACCCCCAAACCAGTGGGCAGAGGACCAAAAACAAGTACTTTCTCTCTTAAGCATGGGGGCTATTCAATTGGTACCAGAAGAGGAAATGGGACAAGGTTTCGACTCAAGACTTTTCCAGGTACCCAGAAAAGACAATTCATGGTGTCCTGTCCTGGGCCTGTCTACTCTAAACACCTTTTTGGAGATTCCAAAATTCAAGATGCTGACTCTTTACCAATTACTTCCTATGCTAGGCAAAGATGCCTGGTTGGCAACACTAGATTTAAAAGAAGCATACCTGCACATCCCAATCAGGGAATCTTGCAGAAGATACCTTCGCTTCAAAGCAGGCTACACACACTATCAGTTCTCTGCACTGCCCTTTGGCTTACCTACTGTGCCCATGGTATTCACAAAGTGCCTAGCTCCAGTTATTGCATTTTGCAGGCAAAGAAATATTCAAATATACCCATACCTGGATGATTGTCTAATTCAGGCAGAAAGCCAGGACATACTTTTGAATCATCTGGCCTTTGTACAAAGGGTTCTAACTTGTCTGGGATACACCATAAACAAAAAGAAATCTCACCTGGTACCCTGTCAACAAATTATATTCCTGGGAGCAAGCTTGAATACAACTTCCCAGATGGCTTACCTCACGCCAGAGAAACAAATTCATTTGACAACCTACTTCAAACAAGTGACCATAAAAACCCTGCTATCTGCAAGACAAATACTGCAAGCCTTGGGGTTCATGGCCTCCTGCATTCTTCTAATTCCATATGCAAGACTGCATATGAGGAAACTACAGTGGTATCTAAAAAGCCTATGGTGTCTACACTCCCAGGATCTAGAAGCAATGATTCCTATCATACCTTGCCTACACCTAGAGTTCCTTTGGTGGGCAAAGGCCTGCCACCAAAACAAGGGACTACCTTTCACACCACCCCTGCCACCCAAACCCTAGCAACAGATGCATCAGACTATGCATGGGGGGCTCATCTGGCAGGGAAGTGCATTCAGGGCAAATGGAACCCAAGTCAAATGCATATGCATATCAATCAAAAAGAAATGTTAGCTGTACAGAATGCTCTGACAGCCTTCAAGAACCACATTCTTCCAGGACAACTAATGGTAAAGACGGACAACACCACTGTTATGTGGTACATAAACAAGCAGGGGGGTACACATTCTTACCCCCTCTGCAGACTAGCCATGGGATTGTGCAACACAGCCTTGAGCTACCAAGTGCACCTACAAGCTCAATTCCTGCCAGGAAAATTAAATACACTGGCAGACGGACTAAGCAGAAACCTCATGGACCCACATGAGTGGAAACTGGAACCAAGGATTTTCAACATGTTGACAAGCCAGTGGGGGAGCCCAGATATAGACCTATTTGCCTCTTCCAAGAACTACTAATTGGACAAATTTTGCACAAGGACTCCCCACAAACAAGCCTGGAAAGTGGATGCTCTGTCCTTCAGCTGGAAAAATCTATCAGTCTATGCCTTCCCCCGCTGCCTCGGCTCTCCAAAGTACTACTAAAAATCAAACAGGACAAACCAAGGATGATTTTGATTGCTCCAGAATGGCCACACCAATGCTGGTAACCCCTCCTGCCCAGTGTGTCACTGTTATCCCCATGGCACCTGCCTCAGACTCCTTTCATTTTGTCCCAGCAGGAAAACCAGATTCTGAACCCTCAGCTTCTAACACTGAACCTTGCAGCCTGGCTAATTACCTAATCTCTCCTTTACCATCCCTCATTAAATCTGTGATGGATATCATTTTAGAAGCAAGGAGGCCTAGTACTAGAAAATCCTATGCTGAAAAATGGAAAAGATTCTGTGCCTGGAGCCAATCTCAAGGGATGAGCACAGCAGCACCCAATTTACCTCAGATTTTACAGTACTTAACTGAGATGCTTCACAAGGGCCTGTCTTTTTCCTCCATTAAAATCCATGCCTCGGCCATTTCAGCTCGTAACATAGAACCTCCCCTCTTCTCTCATCCACTGCCAAGCAGTTCCTCAGAGGTGCCAAAAATTTGAGACCACCCAGGAGAGCTCCAACCCCTGCCTGGGACCTTAACTTTGTTTTGGAGAAACTCACTCTACCTCCTTTCGAGCCAGCTGCTACTGCAGACTTACAATTTCTTTCTTGGAAAACAGCTTTCCTTTTAGCAATCACTTCAGCTAGAAGGTTATCTGAATTACAGGCCCTTATGGCAGTGGAGCCTTTCATCATCTTTCATGCAGACAGGGTGTCCCTCAGAACCAATCCATCCTTCATGCCCAAGGTGGTATTCAGTGTAACTCAATCAGTCCATTCATTTGCCAACCTTCTTTCCCAATCCACAGAACAAAGGGGAACAGATACTGCATTCCTTAGATGTGCACAGACAACTTAGATTCTACTTGGACAGGACTAAAATTCAAAAGAAATCTGAACAACTGCTGGTGGCATTTGCTGCAGGGGCAGAGGGGAAGGCTATTTCAAAGCAAACCATTTCTAAATGGATAAGCCATTGCATTCATTTCTACTATAACCACCATGGAAAACCTATCCCCCAGGGGATCAGACCTCACTCCACCAGGGCTGCATCTACATCTACAGCCTTTCTCAGAGGCATCCCTACCAGGGACATCCTAGAAGCTGCTACCTGGAGTTCTGTACATACTTTCACCAAGCATTAGCATTTGCCAATTTTCTCTAAATCCAGAGCTGGCTTTGCCACTGCAGTCTTGTAGGGCCATTATAGCTGGTCCTAACGCTATTTAAATTCCTCCTCCCAACCATAGCTTTGGGAATCTGCCCAAATGTAATGACTGTAACTGTGGAACACGAAGAGCATAGTACAGTTGTGTACACTTACCATAAATGTAGATGTTCGAGTGTATTCACTGTTGCAGTCCTGGTTACCCTCCCTCCAGCCCCCTAACTTCCTTTGGTTATACTTCTACTTTCCTTTACTATGCTTAAAAGCTTTTTGGTGTGTTTGCTTTATTGTTGGAGGTATATCATTGTACTTTTATATTTAATTGCTTCCCATTAGGGGGGCACCTGACATCTGGGGCAAGAAAAACTGATGTAATGGCGTCGGCTCCTGCATGTTTTATACCCCTGATGACCTGACGTCATGAAAGAAGGGACAACAACCAAGACGGGACCCAAGACTTTGATAATCAGGCCAACTGAGGGCTACCTCCAAGCAGATAACCCAAATGTAAAGACTGCAAGAGTGACTACACTTGAACATCTACATTTATGGTAAGTGTACACAACTGTACTTTGTCCCTCTTGGTTTGTTGTAATCTTCTATTCTCTTGTTTATATTAATGTTGTATTACTGCATAGCATTATGTTTATATTAATATATGCTGACCATGTGTTTCACTAGGTGTTCATTTTTTTTTTAACTAAGAACTGAAAGCAGCACCCACCAACACTGCTTTTATGGATTTTTTTCCTTACTGGTATGATATACTTCCCATACTGGTAAGGCTATAGCTGGCTGTTGCAAGGGGAGGTTTTACTACTTTGAGAATCAGGCCATATGATTACTAACTTAGGTGATTACAAAGTTAGGAGGACTGCTACTGCAGTCTGTCCCTCAAAGATCCAAGTTTATGCAGAATTCCTGTACGCACTTGAGTTTTCATTTTCTACTGGTTTTTAAGAGGGATTTGCAGAACATAATATGCAGAGCATGTAGAGGATACAAAGCACAAATGGTGTTATAAAACATAGATCTCAATCTGATGGGAACTGTATTGTTCTGTATATTACATGCAGAGCTCCTGATTTGTGTTATTGGAGAAATTGTTGCGTGAATGAGACTTTGAGACTTAATCGCATAAAGGCTATCTGCATGTAGGGACTTTTTCTTTTTGAAATGATGATCATGTATAACATCATGGAATATTTTTTTCTGTGTACTTTCTTCCACTCTACTTGCTAATTATCAAGTCTCCCCTTATCAGTCAAGCCGGTTCATGCTTCTATTCTGGGTGCTCGTCAGTGACAGTGAGAGATGGCCAGGGTAGGCCATCAGACGAGCAGCGTCAGACGTCGTTTGTACCCTCACCAGCATCATAGCACTGAAGGTGTCATTATGGGCACTAACCTCTCCTTTTTGCTGGGGAGAAGTGACCTGCATCACCATGGAAGCCACTCTGTCCACCATGTGCAAGTGCATGCTTCTGTGAACCTGTAATGAGGGCTTCCTGTTCCTGGCTTGGTTGCTGAATGCATATCTCTGGGTCCTCCTTTGTATTACCACCTCTCCTTTAAAGGAACCTGGCATTGGATGGTCCAAATACCACCCCCACAAGGATAAGTATGGACATCCTCCTGTACTAACTCAAACACACATCTGAACCCCTAATTAAACTTTTGGCACCTGGGTTGTATTCAGGGATTTATCCCTCTATGTCAAAGGAGCAGGCTGACATCATGGCTTATTTTCATCTCAATGTTTAGCTGTCAAAAGTAGACTTTATGACATTTTGTTAAGATAAAGAGCCATTTGCTAATGTTCTTTCATGAAGAAACTAACATATTTTAGGTAAATGAGCAGAGTAATAACGTACAATATGACAAATATGAAACAAAAATGATCTGATGTCTGGTGTTAGCTCTTTTCAGTGTGGCAGAATTATTTAGAGAATTAACCATTTAAAATATACTATTCAGCCTGATATATATTAGTATCCTTTTCCTAAAGATTTTTATTTCCGTGTTGCACTTTTCTAGCTAATACCGTTCACTATAGCAGAAGCAAGAGATGCTCTTGTTCAGATTATTGAATGGCGCTTTTTGGTGCATGATGATGGAGACACAGATATCTCAGGACATGCAATCTGGCAGCAAGACGAAGAACCACAACCCTGTATCACAGATTCATGGGCACAAGGGTCAGTGCCTGTTATACGAACTGGTCTCACTGCAAGGGAAACTAATACAAAGGTAATGAGCAAATGATTACACGCTGAAAGAAATCAGTTTACAGAAAAGTAATGGACAGACACACAGGTCAGAATGCATTCATTTTCTAATCAGATGATGTGTCAGTTTGCCTCTGTTTCTCATGAGTTATTTCATAATGCCAGTAACAGAAGGTCATCATTATCATCATCATTCCCCTTTTTCTCATTACTGCATGGGGTCTGGATATTATGTCAACTGTCACCACCTCTCTCGATTCATAGCTACTATGCTACCTGATACGACAGGTATACCTGACTGTCACAAGTCTTCTCTCACACCATCTATCCATCTCTTGGTTGGACATCCTCATCTCCTCTTGCCTTCTTCTAGTTTCTCCCAAATCTTCTTCACCAAATTTTCTTCTGCTTTCTTGCATATGTGACCAAAGCACCCCTATCTGTCCTTCTTGGCCTTCTCTGCAGAGCCAATAACAGATATGTAGCAAACGTTTTCTTGCATTACCAGCACTGGCATTATAAACAATTACAGAATATTGATGTGCCTTATACAGAGTAAATGAGTAACTGAGCATATATCCTGACTATTACACTTTGTATAGTCACTGAGATAACTAACCAGATTGCACTACAACTAGTCTATGAAGAATGCTGTATCTGTCCACCAGAAATAAGGACTTACTGCTCAAATGACTCTTCCTGAAGTAAACTAATACAGTTTTATGGGGTAGTCACCATAACAGTAGATCTTCAAAGGAAACATCACTTAAACAATAAAGGCACTCACTATTTTTAGCTTTCTCCTTGATCCTTGAACTAAAAGGTTGAGACATGTATGAGAGAGTAGAGTTCAATGGGCTGAACACTTTATAGTGACAGCAGGGAGCTGAGAAGATAAATGACTGTATGGCAGTTATTTGTGTATTTATTCATTGATTAATTTGATCACAATCATATCTGAGGTGTATACAGTCAATGATGTTAGCTTTAATTGCTGGGTACAGAGGCGGTCTTTGAATGAAAGTGACACTGTTGTCATTTGTTCAGTTTAAGCAGTTATCATTCTGGCTTTGTAGAGGTAGTGTACATTTCTGTGAAGCCAGCTGGAACACATTATTGGGTCTCTTTTTAACACAGATAGCTGAAGTCCACAGTCAATGAAGTGAGTGTAACTGATAAATGTGGATTGTCTTGGATGAAAATGACGATGTAGGTGTGGTTGGGTGGGTTGCAGTGTATCAAAAAGTAACACATTGACTATAACTTTTTTTTTTTTTAATCACTGACATCTACATTGTAGTCAATAAGTGGCTGCCTTTGCCACTCTGGATAGGATGTGAGTGATAACAACTGATTGTTGGCAAGAATGTCACATCAAGTAGTGTTGTCATCCAATACCACTTGGTTCTCCGGTTGAGTTTTTATCTATGATGCCTTCTGTGTGGAGCCTGTATCTCTGTCTGTATGTGGGATATCTCCATGTGCTTTGCTTTCTTCTCCCACAATCTCATGTGCAGATTATGTGCCTCTGGCCATGTATACTTTAAACTTCATCCAAATCTAACACTTGAGGGATGCACAGAATTTCACTATCTTTTTTGAAAGAGGAGGAAGAACTATTCCCAGATAATATCTGTGTATCCTTGTAAGAATTTGTCTTCTCAGTTTATTGAGGAACTACTGTTTTGTTGGCTTTGATCATTAAGCTTTAGACACAACTTACTTTTGCTGAAAGAAAAAAATTAGACTGATTTTTTTTCCTTGCTTGTGAATTTTTTTCATTCCATCATTAGAAAAAAAGTAGTAAAAATATAAAATAGCTGTAAGATGCACTTCAGAGCATCTAGAAACATATGCCATCTAGGGGCCTAGTGGCTCCAAGACTCAGAGACTTAATTCAGTCAATTCCTCTAACCTTATTATAGTGGATTCTTTGCCAATTTATGGGGAATGAAAAAAGGTATAATTTGTCTGGATGGTGTGGGTCCACAATGAAGGGAAAAAAGGAGAGAGGCACTAGGGAGCTGGGGGAAGGGGAGAACTAGTATGCAACAGGAGACCCATAGAGTTCATTGTTTAGGGCTGCATTTCAGTTAAGGTTGGCCTTGTTGATTGTAGTCAGATATCTGAGATGTATATATTCGATGTGTGAGGTGTATATATTTGATAAAGTGGCTATAATGAGCAGGTACATACTGAAGCAGTCTATAGATTAAAGTGGATGACCCCATCTGTTATCACAGGTAGTGGTCATTCACCTGTTGTAACAGGGCCCCACACCATTCTGTTTAGCCCCATCCATTCAGTTACTTCCTGCAGCCCCTTCCCCTTGCTTTGAAGTCTCCAGCTGCCCCTGGTCTTAAGGCAATATTGTCAGATCTCTCTCTCACATTCCATGTTAGACTACTGGTCTGTTTGTGACCATTTACCTACTATGATCACTTCCAATCTGGTATATCCAACCTTAGGCTATTGCTCCCATGCATTCTTTTTCCCCAATGCAGTTGTTCCCTGGTAATCTCAGTTGCTAAGACGCCAGCATGGTCTACTGACAGTGAACCACTGCCCAAACATTTTAAAAAGTGTGAGAGATGGATTTCTTTACCCACTGCTCCACATGACCACAATTTTGTCAGGGGGGGGCTATAACGGAGAACAACTGACCCTGTGCAATTGAGAAGACACTGGACCTTGCAGTTTAGTAGTTCAGAATAGCAGTGATGTGGTTGCATTATCACACAGAGTTGTCTGTTGTTCAGCAACCAGAGTGACATCTCCCATGTGACATCAACTATTATTTTTATTTAGATAAGTAACTCAATGTGCCCATCTTTGCTTTTTTTTTTTTTTTAAGATGAAGAGTGTGGCTACGTGGAGTGCCAGCCCCACTTACCAGTAGAAAAAAAAGGCAGACACTTGACATGGCTTTTTACAGACTGACCCTCAAGCCAATTTCTTCACCTTGAAAGGGGCTAGAAAAAGGTTGCATAGGTTCAGTTTTCTACTAGGCAATAAACCATTTAAGCCTTTTGAAGCCTACCCACTACAGCCCCACTAGTATACCGAACTAGTTACCCCCCAATCCATGAGGCATAAGTGGGCTAGGCCTGAGCTAAATTTGTGGCTTTTCATCCATTCATTCTAAGTTAGATTTAAAAAGAATGGGAGACATGTTTTGAGTTATAGAAAGTGGGTGATTTTTTCATATAGGTGGGGAATTATTTGGTAGTGATGTCTGTTCCACCAAGTCCTGTTTGTTTCAGTTTAGATTTCAGCCCTTTGATCTTCTATTTGTGTACTAACATATCTGATGTTGTCATTTTCATTCATTCCTCAGCTGTTGGGTTCGGACTTTGCTGCTTCTTCCAGGTTGTAGAACACTTGTATTCTCAAACTCCTCCTTTCACCCACAATGCCCTAGTCACCTAACATACCTCAGATCTCACTTGCCTCCATAGCATTCGGACATAGATCGCAAACTCTTGACTGTGGGTTTTTGAAAGTTTGCGAGTTTATCTATTATTATCCCTTTACTTATCTTATTATATTATCCTTATGTATAGTATTGTCTTTGCCTCCCTTCATCCCTTTTTCTCTGCTTATTAGCTAAACCTTTTTTTTATGTACTCTGAGTATTTATATTACTATAGTTGTATTCTCCTTTTTGTACTTAACAGTACTCTCTTTTACCATCATTGAAAATCTCTCTTACTTTTCCCTTTTAACTATTTAAAAAAAGTTCTCTCAATTTCTATCTGCCTTTCTTAAACATGTCAGATAATCCATCAGATTTAAAAAATGTGTGGTGTGCGGCCACAAAATACCAAACTCTGATGCACATTCCAAATGCATCTACTGTCTAGGACCAAATCATTTAGATTCAGATTGTGACATTTGCAAGGTATTCAAGTCCCATGCTGTAAGTGACTAGAAAAACAAATTAATCCTTAGGGCTGCCTTCAGAATCTTCACCAATGGATTCTCGGGCTCAAACCTCCAAGAGACTGGAGAAGAGGGGAGATTTCCTTTTTAAAGAATCTCATAAGAGATCTCCAGAACACACATCAGCTTCAACTTTGTCTTCTTCCTCAGGCCACCTCTGAAACAAACAAAAAAAGTTGGATCTGAATGCATCAGATCCGAGGTCAAAAACTGACAAATCACCTTGGACCTGTTCTCCTCAATTATTGTCAGAGCTGATTACCTCTCAGCTCCCATCACCTTTTCTGGAGCAGTCTCTCCATCGCAACTCAAGACCCTCCTCCATGGCTTCATGCCTTGGTCTTCCAGGAGCCTATCTGAGGTAGATGTGGATAGGAAGATGAGAAAGACACAAATATAAATAGGAGTCCTTTCGGATCAGACCCTATCTGGGCTGGAGACCCTCATTAGTACTACTCCTCCTTCTCAGAACCAAGCTTTGGTTTCAGAGCCATTGGATCCAAAAGCCTTGGAGTAATCTTCTGCTGATCAAAGATATTGGCATCTTCAGACCCCATCAGGGCCGGAGACCCTCATAAGTACTACTCCTCCTTCTCAAAACCAAGCTTTGGTTTCAGAGCCATTGGATCCAAAAGCCTTGGAGTAATCTTCTGTGGATCGAAGATATTGACATCTTCAATGTCAGTGGTGTCTCTGAGCTGTCTGGCCATGAGTACTTCTTAATTGACGCTCTGTAAGCCTGCCTTGTCATATCCATTTTTTCTGCTTTTCCCAGGCACTCTGATTTTGAGGTAGTGGAGAGAGCCTTCTCTGTACCTAGAATTCAGGCTGGTCTACCCTCCTCGGCTCTGACTTCCTAATCCCCTTCAGTTTTGCATCAAGACCCCAGTCATCCATTCCACTGGGACAGCCAGCCTAAACCAGTCTCCAGGCCACCCAGCAGGCTATCATTATCTCTTCTGATACCTCCCCAGAGCACCCCACTGAGGAGGTCCCCTGGAAAAGGAAGTACAAAAGGAGGCACTTGGACTCTCCACAAGAGTATGTCACTGAGGACATTGACTTTGATGAAGGGAAAGGGTCACCCAGCTCACCACCCGATGATGTCTGATTTGGAGACATCTTAGAATGAACTCCTAAAACAAAGGGGTAGTTGGTCCACCAATAACCCTTCCCAAAAAGGAATCTGTGTTTCTGGGGGCCATTAGAGCTGGCCCATCTACCTCTTGGGTGACTCTGCCCACCGATGAGCTCATAGATTTAGTCTCTTGATGGGTATGGAATGAACCAGACACAACTGAGCAAATCCCTAAGAGACCAGAAAGGATCCTGGCACCACCTAAAAATAGAACACACTGGAGTAAAGTGTCATAGCAGTGGCCACTAGAAAGGAACTGGCAGAGCAAAGTTTCTCTGCCTACCCCCTAACAGGGAATCTAGGGTGCCGGACAGGTTTAGGAAGCATGTCTATGCTTCAGCAACCTTCTCCCTAAGATCACTGAATTATTTGATCAAATCCCTATGAAGTCTCATAAAATGTGCCAAAGAACTTTCCAAATCCCTGTCTGGGACCATATCCTTCAAGGTAGAGAGCACTATTTCCATGCAGTTGGCTACCCTTCAGTCTATTTCAAACTTGACCAAGAGGCTTATCTCCCATGCGGCTGAGGGTACCTCACAGGCTGTCGGTTCAGGCATTTCCATTAGAAAACATGACTAGATGCACTTATGTGATTTTGCAGAACCCTTCAAATCTTCTTTTGTCAATACTCCCTTTGATGGAAACTCATTGTTCTGCTTCAAAGTGAAAGACATGTTGTCTAGGTGTAAGCAGGAAGGGAAAACATTGTCTGCTGTGGGCATACATTTTTTGACTCCTTAACAGACCCTTTCTAGGAACCAATAAGGTGGACAGATAATGTGGCTCAAGAAATCCCAGGACCTTTTCCAGGGGCAGAGGGAGGAATTCAAATGGAAGACACCATCCCTGCAGCAGTGGTGGTCCACATAATCGGGAATCCAGGGATACTTTCTCTGACAGATACTATCAGCACTCCTGAAAGGAAGCCTGACTGTCCATCTCTGGAGGCAGTTGGTGGTCATCTATCCCTGCACCAAAGAGCCTAGCTAGAAATTATAAAAGATTCATGGGTATGGAGGATACTATTCAGAGGTTATATAATACCATTTTCCCACCCACCCCCCCTTTAGTATCAAACAAAATCCCAGCTGTTCCACCCAGTTAGAGAAAGCCGCAGCACTTGAAATAAACACGCTGCTAGAAAAAGAGTCTTCCAAGAGGTCCCCCCAGATCATATTCTGTTTAGTGCCAAACAATACAGGAGACTGGAGACCAATCTTGGATCTCAGCAAACAAAATCAATCATTTCAACATACAATGTTTTGACTGGTCATGGTTCAGTCCATTCTGCTGTTTCTTCACAAGGACAACTGGATGTACTCAACAGACCTTCAAGAACAGTACTATCACATCAAAATGAACAGATGATCCAGAAGATATCTATGCTTCTGGCTATCAGCCAGACATTACCAATTCAGAGTACTGCATTTGGTCTCACCACTGCAACCAGGGTGTTTACCAAATGCATGTCAGTAGTTGCAGCTCACTTGAGACTGCAGGGATTCTGAATGTTCATAGGTTCATAGGTTGGTACTAGGCTATCAGCCCTAGGGCCTATACAAGCCTAGCCATAACAATTCCCTGGCTATTTCTTCCCACACTATTTACTTCCCTGGATCCCTGTCTAGCAGGGTGACTTACGTGATCCCCGGGGTGAATTTCCTTTCTCCCATCCAATCATCAAGGTTCCTTTTGAAGAGTGTTTCTGTATCTGGACAACTGACTCCTGACCACTCCAAACAGACATCAACTAATTCAAGCATGAGGCTACTTACTCCAGCTGTGCTCTTGTCTGGGAATATCTGTCAATTACAACACATCTCAACTGTATTCAATTAAGACTCTGGAATAATTAATTGTTATTTTTTTACATACAGTCACTCAAATATCTTCTCTCCCTGTGTCTCAGATTCAAACAATTCAGTTCCAGGTCAAAATGATCAAATCCTTCAATGGACACTCACAACTCAATGATATAGTCTACAACAACCATTATACAGTCAAGTCAAAATAATGTAAGCTTTCCAGAATTACCTTCTCTGGTGAATTCACACCTGTCAAATACAAGAAGGCCGGTTCTTTGTTCTCCCTCAACCGAAGACCACAGTGACCACTGACGTCTCATAGATTGGTGGGGGGGGGCACTTCTTGGAAAGGAAGGTCCAAGGCACATGCTCTCCCAAAGAGGCCAACACTTATATCAATGTCATAGCTTTGCAGCCCTTCCAAGACACTTTCCCAACCAGGACTTTTGCGATTCAGACAGCCAGTATGTTGGTGGTATATGAAAAAACAAGGGGGAACCAGATCTTACCCTCTTTATCAAGAAGCTATGAGAGTATGGCAATAGGTGATCTCATCCAATCACTTTCTGATAGCAAGACACATCCCAGAGAAGTTAAGCAGGTCTATTCTGATGCCTCAAGAGTGGTCTCTCAACATAAATGTGGCATTGGTGATTTTTGGGCTAACCATGCTGCAACCTTTTTGCATTTCCCCTCAACAAATGCATCAGGTTCTTTGCTCTGATCCCCCTACCAGGGGTGCCACCAAGGGATGCTGTACTTCATGACTTGCCCTCTGGTCTTCTTTACATTATCCCCCATTACCTCTCATTCCCAAATTTCTCCAGAAAGCATCTCAGTTTAAGAGCACAGTTATCCTTATTGCTCCATACTGGCCTTGTCGGATCTGCTTATTCTTCCTTTGGCCGCATCTTCTACACACACACCCTGTATTCTGGATCCAGCTTTAGATCTTCTGTCTCACCTGATGGACATGATTTATCTGAACATTTCAGGCCTCAAGTTGACTGCATGGTTTCTCCAGTTCCATTGCTTGCTAGACAGCCCAGACACTCTTCCCCCATCTGTCACATTCTGTTATACTCCCACAAAGCTTCCACTAGAAAAGTTTACTAAAGTAAATGGGAAAGATTTGTTTTTTGGGTACCCTAAAAAAATTTAAATCCCTTCTGAGCACTGGTTTCTAATGTTCTTCACTTTTTAGCTACAATTTTCAGTGAGGGGGCTAGCTCCTCAGCTGTCAAAATACAATTAGCAGCCATTTCCAACTTTCATATAGGAGTATATAACTCTACCTTAGCTTCCTTCAAGGTTTGTGAACCTTTCTTAGAGAAGCCTATTTACTTAGACCTCCTTTAAAGGATTCTTCTCCTCCTTGGAATTTAAATGTTGTTCTTTAGGCCTTGACTCAACCCCCTTTGAACTATCAGCTAAGTCTTATCTAAAATATTTCACCTTAAAAGCTGTTTTCCTAGTTGCTATAACTTCTGCCAGAAGAGTGTCTGAACTTTAGGCTCTGTCTTTTAAACCTCCTTGTTTAACTTTTCACAAGTCTAGGGTTTCCTTAGGGACCAGTCCTTCCTTTTTACCTAAGGTAGTGTCAGGATCCAATATTAATCAGGTTATGAACCTTCCAGTCTTCTTTCCAAATTTTTCAAATCAAGGAGAATATATGTTACATCTTTTGGATGTCCACAGACAGTTACATTTCTTCCATCATAGAACCAAACATTTGATGAAATCCAAACAATTGTCTCCTTTTCCTGATTCAAAATTAGGCAAACCAGTTTCTAAAGTAATATTCAACAAATGGTTGACTGACTGATTGTATTACCTTTGTTTATGAAAAGTGGGTTTTTCTTTATCAAAGCCATCAAAAGCTCATTCCAAGAGGTCTGTGGTAACTTTATCAACCTTTTTGTCAAGAACTTCCTTGGATGAAGTTTGTGCAGGGAGAAGATGGGCTGTGTTTGTGAGGATAAAATCAGTATTTTAGTGCTGGTAATGTGGGAGTGTACTATTTAATCAAGGGAATCTGCAGTGTAAAGTCAAGGAAACACTGAGCATATGCATTTGTAGAGGTGTAGGTATGCCAGTTTATGGAGGGGTAGTTAAAGTTCCCTAGAAAGATTGTGTTTAGGATAATGGAGAGGGAACTCTATTGAGATGTTGTGTGATTGGGATTCTGTAGCTAACCAAGATATGGTATGAGCACTTGTTTACTGATATTAGTTTATTAAGGAGTTTGCAGTCATTTTCCTGGTCAATTAGTCTAGAAGTGATGGTATTTCAGATTAAGGCAAGCATGCCATCATCAGCCTTATTGCTATCTACACCAGTGGGTCTAAAAGAGTTAGCAGACAAATCAGGTAAGAAAGGAATGCTATCACTGTTCCAGAATGAGGTTTCAGACAACTAAAGGAAGTCCTTGAGGTAAAGCATTTTTATGTAGACTCCTAGAGCTGAGCAGTACTGCATTGGTATTTAGTAGATATTTGTATTTACTAGGTTGACAGCCTGACTAGACTGACTAAGATTGCCTCAAAAGGTACTGTGAGGTAGAAAACATCTTAGCCGATATGTGAAAACCCTGATGAGTTAGGTGAGGCTATTCCTGGTAAAACAGATGGGACAGCCGTTCATCTTACTTCAGGATCACCCCAATGGGCCTCCTCAGAATGGAGCTAATAACTAAGCCAGTTATTAAAGTCAATCAACCTTTTCTTATATTGTGTCATTATTACTGATGGGAATAGATACTTCTGAAGACAAGTATCTTTCTAGCTTTAGGGACATACTTCTGAGTTCCATCATGTCCCTTTTATTATTTATTATTTTATTTTATTTATTTTACATTTGTTTACCAGGATAGTCCGACTGGACAGCAAGTGTCCATTTTTAGCGGAGTCCTGGGGAGAAAAGCTCCAACACAAGTAGAAAATAGAAAGAAAAAAACATGCGATTACATGAACATAAGATTAAAAAAAGTATGCAATTGCATGAATATAGGATAAAAAATTGCACATTGTGTTAACATTTTGTATGGAAGTAACAGATTTCTTAGACTAGGTCAGAGCCTAGGTGTTCAGTATACAGGAGATTGTCAGAATACAAGGTTACTCCAGTTAGTAGCAATATCATGTTTTATAAAGAGTGAACATATCAGTAGTGGCATACAGATTAATGGTTTGGTGAGCAGAAAGTAGTGATGGCTGTAATACCCAAAGAAGGTAAAAAAAAAAACCTATCAGATCCCACTTCATACTGGCCCATTTAAATCCTAAACCATGATTATAAACTGTTTACATCTATAATGGCTAAAAGAATGGCAAAGATGATGCTAAAATTGATAGATATGGATCAATGTGATTTTGTGGAGAGGCGGCAAACATTTGAAAACATAAACAGAACAGTGATGATCCAGGGAGAAGCAGAATGTAAGAACATACCAATGTGGCTGGTGGGTCTTAATGCAGAAAAAGCATTTGACAGAGTAAGCTGGGATTTTATGAGCAGAGCAATGAATGCATTTGCATTCCTTGATAAAATTATAAGGTTGATTAGGAGGATATATTTATTTTTATTTATTTTTATTTTACATTTGTTGACCGGGCTAGTCTAGCTGGATATATGTCCATTTTCAGTAGAGGCCCAGGGAAAATATGAAGGCTCGTAGGTGAAAATTAAAGTGGGTGAGGTCCTCTGATAATCTTTTTTTGAGCAGATGAACCAGGCAGGGGTGTCTTCTCTCCCCTTTGTTATTTGCATTATATTTACAACCATTGGCAAAGAAAATAAGGGACTCAAATTCAAGGATATAATTGGTATGGTAGTCAAGAAAAGCTGTCTGTATTTGTAGATGACATTATTTTATACCTGACAAATTCCTAAATAGACATTACAGTGTTGTGGAATATATTAAGACAGTTTCAAACCTTTTTTGGGATACAAAATTAATGAAGCAAAAACAAAAGCAATAGTGGTAAATTATGTAACCACATATGAACTGATTCAGCAATATCCATATTTATGGGGACATGATAAAATGAACTATTTAGGAGTATAGATTAAAAATGATACTTGTGTGGTAGCTAAGGATAAGTTGGAAGGGACTAAACAAAAGATAATACAAAAACTGAGAACATGGAAGCTGTTTTATATGGATATTGATAGTAAGATGCAAACATTTAAAATATGTCGGTCCTTTTAGTCTTACACACCGGTCAGGCATATTTTTATCAACCAGTGGAGAAGTTGTGGATAGCAATTAATATGGAGCTGAAGGATTTTATCTGGGAAGGGAAGATGGGAAGAGTCAAGTGCAATAAGCTTATTCTTCCAATGGAACAGGGAGGATTGGGATTATCCGAGTTGAATGGGTATTTCAGAGCAAAACAGTTGAGGCTCCTTATGCATAGCATAAGCAGAGAACTATAATTCAAAGTGAAAAGAGATGATGTTGAAACAGGGGAGAAGCTCAAGTTACAGGGAGAGACTGGGATTTTGGATGCAGACCTTTAAGGAAAACAGCAATAATCATACAGAATATTATATTCATGAAATAGCAAAAGGTCATCTAAGAACTAAGCCAACACAGGAATGGAGAAAGGAGATTCTGCCTATAGGGATGACTGTAGGGATACAGGCAATAGGCAAGATGGGGTAGGAATGTATTGGAGAAAACTGGCAAAGGAATCAAAGTACTGGGAACAAATAACTAGAGAGAGAAAGGTAATAGAATGAGAAGATGCCAAGAACTTATTTGGATATCAAGCTAAAAATTGCCTTCCGTATCAAAGATGGATATCAGAGTATAGATAAAGAGAAAGAAATAGGGGGGGTCCCAAATGAAAGACTAGCACTGGTAGCATTTTTAGTAGAATCTAAAACAGAAGTTTCCATTAAGAAAGGAATAGCAGAGCATATAAAATATTGCATAATAACTATAAGAATCAATCAGAGAAGGTTAGGAAGGACTGGGAAGAGAGATTAGATAAGCAATTCACAAAGAAACAATGGGGGGATACACATATGTCTCCCAAATATGTAACACAATCTAGAAGATTTTGGATCTTTGCATAGAAGTACTTGTATTTTTATACACGCAAGCAGGTTTCAAAGAATTTTTTCTAAGGTAGCCAGTAAATGTTGAAGGTGTGGTGGGACAGAAGGAGGTAACTGGGAAAATATTTATTTTCTGGGAGTGTACTGAGTTGGTAGACTTTAAAGATTGCAGACTGCTCTGTCAGAGCTACTGGGTGAGCATGTTGGACTGACTAGGGAAATTATTTTTTTGAGCTATGATACAAACTCGGAATTGCCTAGACATATTAAGGCCTTGCTGAGTCTAATTATGATGGCTGCCAAAAAAGCAATTACTAGAAAATGGAAATCAAAGTCTAAACCAACTTTACCTGAAGTAGTGAAGATTGTAACAGAGTTAAAATAACTGGAACTGGGATATTTAGAAAAGGGTAGGAGCAAATTACATAGAAGAAAATGGGAACTGTGGGATCAATACATGCAGAGGAGGAATGAGGTTTAAAAGAAGGCAGGATTTGAATGAGCTATGTAATGGTTGACTAACAATGACTGGATATATTATAAGTTTTGTGTAATATTTGCAGCTACAGTTGTGTTGCACAGTTTGGAATGTATAATGTTTGCAACTGAAATTGTGTTGCTATGGTTTATTGTCATTGATACAGATGTAACATGGCCTATGTCATACATGGTAATTTAATAAAGATGTTTCTTTAAAAAAAAGAAAAACTGCCAAATGCAATACACAGAATTTTTTTTAAATACCTAAGATAGTGGAAAAAATATTAACAAAACAAATGAACATGGTAGCTAGAACCATTAACACAGACGCATAATAAAAATAAAACAAATATACTACTGTGCAGCTGAACTAATAATAGATAATGTTACCAAAAATGTGGAGAGTAATAATGGAAAAGAAAAGAATTATTAGTATGTATTCATGGAAACAGTGACTAGACAGAACTGCAAAGCAACAAAATAAGTACCATTGCTAGAAAAATGCAGACACATTAATAGATTGCTGTTTTTTTTTTCTTGCAAGATAAAAGTAATACAAGTTGGAAATTATATTAAAACAGATTTGTTTATTTAACATTTGTTTACTGGTGAAGTCTGACTTTGAACAAAGCCAATTTTTAGTGGAGGCCCGAGGAGAAATGCTTCATACGCACGTCTTTGAAATATGGGAGGAAACCGGAGCACCCAGAGGTAACCTACACAAACACCGGGAGGACATGCAGACTCTGCACAGAAGGCACTCCAGCCGTGAATCGAACCAAAGTACCTTCTGCTGTGAGACAACAATGCTACCACAGCACCACTGTGCCGTCCAGATTGATTTGTTTGTTATACCATTTCTAACAGCAAATTAAAAGTCGTAGATAGGTAGAACATTTTAGAAGGCATGCAAAGAAACACAAAGAAAAAATACAGAGCATGAACTTTATTGATAACGCACAATTTTACAGGAAAAGGGAAAAGAAAATACCACCACCACTACCCAAGAAAACAAAAATGAACAAATTCTGAAGAAACGTTACAAAGATGCTGTTGAGCACAGCAAAATTGCTGAATATTTAAGTGGGAAATGCTAACAAGGAAGACATAAAATGGACTGAAGTAACTCTCAGTGAGAATGAGTCAAAATTAAGAAAGGCTCCTGATTTGAAATCCTAAATCCAAGCACTGAATCCAACTTCTGGCTAAAGGCTATAACTTCTTTCTCCCACAATTTAGCCTTAGGTAAATGTGTATGCATGCATCCTGTGAATGGGCAGACATCATTGTTAAGAATGGGGAAAACAATCATCATCAATACCCTTTTTTTCACATTTTTTACATGGAGAATTTAGGTGCGGTATCAGCTGTTGCTCCCTCTCACTATTGAGTGCCACTTTCTACCTTGTTCTATAATCATGCCTGACTGCCATAGGTCTTCTATCATGCAATCCATCGTCTCTTTGCTAGATGTCCTTGTTTTCTTTTGGCTTCTTCCAGTTTCTCTGAAATCTTCTTCACAAAATCATCATCTGCTTTCCTGCACATGTAAAGAAATGACTGTAATTCATTCTGCTTTGACATTCTCTGCAACTGAAACTACTTTGACTTCTCCTCAGATGTCATCATTTCTTCATCTGTCCTGCAGTGTGCATCCTACCACCCATCACAGGCATTTCACCTCTAGTGTCTTTAACTGCTCTGCCTTCATTGCTCAGGCTTAGTTTAATTCTATGGCTACTTCAAACATTGCTGTCTTATCTCCCTTCATATAACTCCTAGAATACCTCAATATCCAATACAGCCTACTTTTCAGCTTTTGGGATTCTTCTGCCACACACTACCCCTGATACTCTCCACCAGTTTGTTGCAACCCCCTAATACTACTACTCTGACCTCCACATTCAGACTTCCCTTCTTATTAAACACTCTTCCCAGATACTTGAAGCTGTTAACTTATTCCACTATTTTCTCAGTTTTCAGCTTCTTCTGATTTTCCCCATTTGCTGCCATGACACCTGTATTGTCTGTATCCAATTTCATCCCATAGTTTTGGGCAACTTTAACTACCCATTCATTGACTGGGTAAATTACTTGTGTTCAAATTCACTTGCCCAAAGGTTCCTCAACTTTGTTAACTCCAGTGCCCTGGACTAGCTGGTTGGCATCCTGGATCTGGTGCTTACCAATATGGGGGACCACTGTAGCACCCCGACTGTGAAGTCTTCCCTGATGAGATCTGACTACAGATGAGTGTCATTTGAAGTAACTATCGTATCTGCCCCCCTCCCAGCAGCAACTAAACTAAAAAACTTCTCCAAAGCAGATTATAACCTTTTACACGATGGTATAAATAGCTTCACTGCACCTCCTCCCTCAGATGTAACTGGCAACTATGCTGAGTTCTACACCAGCACTTTATACAAACACCTTTATAACTGCATTCACTCAGCCATACTTGATAGGACCAAAACAAGTTCTTCAAGGAAGAGCAAACCTGCCTGGTGGACAACTACCATTAACAGGCTTTGCAATAAGAGGAGGAAGTTGCTTTCTAAGAGTCAGAAAGAGCGAGCCCTAAACTGGAAACACTCCCTCCTCAGCTTAAAGAAGCAAATAAGCTTCTTGAGAAGTCCTCCAAAGCAAACTACGAATCCATATTAGCTTCCTCAATTAAGGACAACTATAAGTTATTCTTTAGTTATATCCATAACGTAAAAAGAAAGGTCAAGCTTTGTGACTAAGTGACTAACTGGTAGTTAATGATACCACATATACTGAGCCTGTGAAGAAAGCTAACCTGTTGGCCGACAGGTTCAGTGAAAACTTCACTTCCTTGTCCCCACTACACATACCCCATGACATCCCTACCACCTGTCCCCTGCCTTGTATCTCTAAAGAGCAGGTCATAAACACCCTCTCTAAGGCCAAAAACACAGCATGGGGCCTGATAAAGCTGCGTCCTGCATGGGCTCCAACAAGCATTAGCAGCACCACTGGGGACACTTTTCAGTCATAGTCTAAGCACCGGCTTTCCCCAAGCTGAATGGAAAGTGGCCACTATTATTCCCTTGCACAAAGGTGGTGCTTCTACTGACCCCAAGAACTATAGACCCATTAGCCTTACTAGCCTTATCTACAAGGCCATGGAGTAAATCATCATGGACCTTATCAATAAACATATAGGTAATCTCCAACCACTTGACCCTACTTAGTTTGGATTTGTCAAAGGGAGATCATGCCTGTTAAACCTAGTGGACTTCTTCAAGACCGTCACCAAGGCCCTGGACAAGGGGAAATTTGTGTATACAGCCTACCTAGACTTACCCAAGGCTTTTGACACTATCCACCACTCAAGCATCATTGACAAATTCACCCAGCTAGATATCAGGGGTCTGAATGGAGAGATAATAAAATAAGCAAAAGGAGAGAAGCATTGCTGGAATTGAATTAATTCTCAAGTCTTGGTGAGTACCTTCATGAAGTGGACACTGTTGTTTTACAAAATCTCACCAAGACAGTACTGATTTATATAGCATACATCATGGACAGAAGTAGGTTAAACAATAAAGAAGATAGTTAGATGCACAATTCCCAAGATAAAAAAGTGCCCAATCCTGGTAGGTGCACTGATACCAGGACTGGAAAAAAATGACAGTGTAGAATCCTCAGGACATGGAAATATCCTAAAATGGGGCTAGGCCAAGCCCAGGGGGAGGATGCTCCCCCCCCCCCCCAGTTGTAGAAGGAAGTAGCAGTCCACAAAAATAACAAAAACTGATGGGCCAAAAAAGAGCCATACAGATGATAGTGTAGACTATTGAGGATAAGAAAGAAATTATGTGTTGTTACTATTATGCAAGAAGTCCAGAATTTCCATACAAAATATACATGAAAAGATTGAGAGAAGTTAGAGGAAAGAAAAATACTTCAACAAGAAAAACTGTCAGAAGTTTCAAATAAAAAATTGTGTTCCTTAATAGAACAGATCCATGAAAAACACTATAAAGACCAAGAAGCCTTGAGCCGTTTGGAAAAAGAAGTGCCTGAGGAAGTGTGAAAATTCAAAGAACAAAATTTAGAGACATTTAAAAGGTATAAAAAGGAAATATGGAATGGGAAAGAAAGCAAATTCTGATATGCTGCAGTATTTATGCAAAGGAGAAAGCCAAATTAATCAACACAAAAAAGGCAGCCCCAAAGATATTTGAAGAGAAATATAGACAAAGGCATCCAGATATGGATAATTTCACAATAAAAAATAAGATCACAAAGAGGGAATGTAGAACAGAAGATTAGCCAAGTAGAAGTTAAAAAATAGTAGCTGAAGTCATGGAATATTTGCGAAGTGAAGGAGTCAGTGTAGAATCATGTCACAACATGATGGAACAGCTAGTCCTCAAGGTAGGGAGAAGCAGGAAAAGCAGGAGACATCTGAGAAAGAAATATGGTCTTGGGAAAGAAATAATTTTAATATGGTGCAATATTTATGCAAAGGAGAAAGCAAAACAATTCAATGTGAAAAGAACAGCACCAAAGATATTTGAAGAGAAATACATCCAGATATGGAAAATTTTACAATACAAAAAAATAAGAAAAATAAGAGAAAAAGTAGAAAAGAGGATTAGTAATGGAGAAGCTAGAGAAATAGAAACCGTGGTTATGGATTACATTGAAAGTGAATGATTTATTGTAGAAAATTTAACTCGGACAACAGTACAACAGAATAGAGGAATGGACACCCAAATTAAGGAGAAGCAGTGGAGTATCTAATCAGTTGACATATGAAGATACATTGGAGCCTCCCATAGGAAACCAGTACAAAGGAGCTATACAGCAAGGGAAAGAACAGGAAACTGTGGCAGCTCAGACACAGTCAATGTCCTAGAGTAATAGGCCAGTGAGTTCCCATATGAAAGAGCAACACATGACACAAGGTGAAACTGAAGAGAACATGGCAAAGAATGAAGCCCTGGAACTTTCTATAGAATGCCTACAGGACATGATGAATGAAGTATGTGTCCTCAGTTTAGAAGAAAATAATCTAAGAGAAGACTTACTTGATTTAATAGAGATGGATAGACATATTAAGATCAATGAAAGAAATAGACTGCAGAAGGTGAATAAAACCCAAAATGTTAGAAGTTTGATAAAACAAATGAACACAGTAATTAGGACTGTCCACAGAGATTCATGCAATATAACAAAAAAAATAGGATACCTTACTATGCAGCCAAATTAATAACGGATAAAGTCCTACCACAAGAACACAAGTTAGTAAGGGAAAAGATGGGGAGAAATCGAATGTCATTATGGAAGTATCGAAGAGAGAAAACTATAAAGCAGTTAAGACAAGAAGTGTCACTGTTAGAAGATTATAGAAGAGGGAACAGCTCAACAAAAATACTCAAAGATAGACGTGATAAAAGCAATGCGCAGTGTTATAATGAATCAGGATTTATCATGCATTATCGCAAATAAACTAAAAATATCAGCACAAGCAGAAAAACTTAGAAGATACACAGATAAATATAAAGGAAGAGTTCAAAATAAGCAATTTATTGATGAAAAGTTTTATAGTGAATTGAGAAACAAGGTAAAACTAATTGAAAGACCACCAAAAAAAGAAATAAATACATTTTGGAGAAATATTTATGAAGATCCTGTGGAATGCAACAAAGATGCTAAATGGTTAGAAGAAGAAAAGAAAGAATAAGAAGTTCAAATGTACAGGATGTGAAATAAGATGAAGTAATGGCCAGAAAGATTGAAACAAAGGTAAGAAAAACCTATAATTGGAAAACCCCAAGCCCAGATGCAGTACCTAACTTCTGGCTAAAAGTATTTACATCTTTGCACGAAGATTTAGCCATGAGTAAGAACTATTTATATGCACATCCTGAACAGACACCAGCCTGGCTAACAACAGGAAAAACAGTGCTCCTACCTAAGAGTTAACCTGCAAGCTACCCTAAAAACTATAGACCAGTAACTTGCCTTCAGACAGTGTTATAAACTATACACTGGAATTGATGCCAACAGAATTTATAGTCATTTTAGAAGAAAACTCAATTTGTTGTTGAAGTCATAATAGAGTCTTCCCCTTTTTACAGTTCTCTAAGTATGGCATGGATAAACTACAAAAAAGTATTTGACAGTATCCCACATTCATGGATAAAAGAGTACTTAAATATGTATCAGATACACCCTACACTGATAAACTACATCACAGTGACCATGAAACAGTGGCAAACCATTTTGCAGCTAAGTCATGATAAAGGGCAAATTATTACAGGGATAAAAATCTAAAGGGGGATATTCAAGGGTGACTCTCTGTCACTGCTGCTCTTTTGCCTTGCCCTTAACCCATAAAGCTGTCTGCTTAATAGATTAAGTCATGGCTATAATTTGGCTCCCAGAAAGCAACAAAGTGTAAAGACTTCTCATCTTCTCTTTGTCAATGATTTAAAACTGTGTAGCTCATCAGATGAGGAACTGAGATGATATAAGAATGTCATTTGATCTTGATAAATGTGCAAAAGCAACCATTAAAGCAGGAAAGCACCAAGAAAATGTCAGTTTGGGACAAGAATGTGATATAAAAGAACTTGAGCAAGAGGGAATGTATAAATGTTTGGAAATTGATGAAGGATCAGCAATAAAACATGAACAAATGTAAATAAAACTCAGTAAGGAATATTTTAGAAGACTTGAATTAATCCTGAAAACAGCATTGACATCTAGGAACAAAGTTCAAGCTATAAACCAATTTGCTCTTCCTGTCCTAACATACAGTTTTGGAGTGATTTACTAGACCTAAAAGGTGATGGATAGATTAGACAGGAAAAGAAGGATGCTTCATGATCATTAAATGATTTATAAAAATTAGTGTATACCAAGATTATATATTCCTTGTTCCAAAGGAGGTATGGGCCTCCTTTAAATTGATTACATATATAGATCTGTAATCGTGGGACTGCATACATATCTGGTGACCTCAGAAGACCCAGACCCAGACCCAGACACAGTGAAATTTTTGAAAAATGAGGAGAATAAATATAAAATGACTTCCCTTATTAGTCCAGCAGAAGCATATTGGCGTCAAGCAGGAATGGAAATCAAACCAGAAGTAGATAAAAATCAATCAGCAACTGAATGTTCCAAAAAACAAAAGAAAGAATATAAGGTGAAGGATCAGATGAAAAGGCAAAAAATGTGGAAAATGTATAAATATAGTTGCAAGTATAGAAAACTCCTAGAACAACCTCATGTTGATCAGGATCGAACACAGGAATGGTTAAGGAGAGGCAAATTCAAACCAAAAGATGAAAGGTTAATATTGGGGGCCCAAGATAATGGACTATGTACACGTTGGTTTACAAAGTCCATGGAACATATGGGAAAAAGACAAATGTAGGTTTTGTAAAACAGAATTGGAAACAGTTGTACACCTTTTTGCTGCTTGTGATATACTAATGGCAGAAGGACTGTATACTGAAAGGCATAATAATGTGGTAAGACTGTTGCACTGGGGATTGCGCAAACATTCTAATAGAAGTAGCTCAAAAACACTGGAAACATGAGCCACAAAGCATCATAGAAAATGATGAAGTCTACATCACATGGGATCCCACATTACCAACGGTTCAAAAGATGGATGCGAAAAAAACAGATATAGTTGTCCATGAAAATAAGACATGGGAGAGTGGCTTAATGGCTAAGGTGTTTGCCTTACAAACACAAGTTGCAGGGTTTGAGTCTCACAAGGGATAATTGGCTAGGCTTAAAATGGCTTGCAAGGGCAGTTAGCTTAGTACTAAATATGAACCTAAACTATGAACCTATGAAAACTAGTACTGAAATTGCTCCACCCAGTGATTACAATGTCTTGCATACAGAGAGACACAAAGTCATAAAATATCAGGATTTGCAGGCAGAAATAAGAGCAATTTGGAAGAAGGATGCCCAGACAGTTCCAATAGTAGTAGTAGGAGCAAAGAATATATAATCGTATTTAGATATGTTATCGATGCATGCAACTCTGTATGAATTGCAGTAGAAGTCTTTACTGGACACATTGCTGGTACTGTGAACAGCACTTCTGGTTGACATCAAAGCTTGAAACAATACTAATTTCATGAACTTTAATCATACTTTGACTTAGGAATGGGGTCTATTCCCATAATGGTATTAGAAACCCATAAGATTTGGAGAAATTAACTGGGTATCAACCCTTATATAGTTAGATGGGTTGCTAACTGGCTTACTGATAGAACACATATAGTCAAAATAGGGGAATCCACCTCAAACAGCAGACCTGTTGTTCCACAGTGATCAGTCCTGGGACATCTACTGTTTGGAATCTATTTCTCCAAAGTACAAGCAAAAGCTAAAAGTCTGTGGCTGACAAAGTTTGCTGATGACTGCAAACTGGAAGCAGTCATAGAATCTCCAAATTATGTCAACATCCTACAAGAGGGTCTTAGGATCATAGGAGATTACTAGGCTAATGACTCTGGGGCCGTTACAAGCCTAGCCAAGAGTTTATCCCCAAAAGGGAAACCTCAATCAGCACCTGTCACCCCTGTCAATGAGGGGCACAGGTGGAACCCCTGGGAGAAATTTGTGGTTGCCCATCCACTCACAAAGGTTGCGCTTGAAGAGGGTCAGCGACGTACTTTGTTTGACGTGTATGAAGAAGCTATTCCAGAAATGGGGTAGCCTTTGGGAGACAAACCTGTCTCTCCAGCAGGTTTTGTTAATGCCACATATTAGATTTAAGCCTTTTGAGCGGGTACTACACAAGGAGTTAGACTTACGCATATGAAGCATCTCTAGTAGAGCAGGATCTGAGATTGCCTTGTAGGTGAGGCACAGATCACCTCTGAGCAATCTGCATGATACAGAGTAGAGTGATAGTGATTTGAGCCTGTCCACATAGGACAGGTGTTGGAGGCCATGGATTCTCTTTGTGAGGTATTTCTGTGGCCTTTCCAGTTGGTGCAAGTGTTTGGAGAGGTACATACCAAATGGGGCATTGTACTCAATTATTGTCCTAATGAGGAGTACAGAGAGGTAATAACCTCCTTTTTTCTGGATGCAATCCCTTTACTTATGAGATGAACCAAGTAAAATGCTTTTCTGACCACTGTTGCTACATGATGGTCAAATGTGAGATTGTTGTCAACTTGTATACCCGGGTCTCTCACCACAGGTTGTGTGCTTAGGGAGTTGCCGCTAATGTGGTAATCAGTAGGGGCCATGTTTTTGCTGAATGGTATGACAATACATTTTTTTTTTTGCATTTAACTTAAGGCCATGACTTTGGAACCTGTCATTTATTGCTATGAGACCCTCTTGAAGTATGTTAACATCATTTGGAGAGTCAATGACAGCACCAAACTTAGTCATCCACAAACGTGGTCAGCCACAGGCCTTTTCTCATTGGCTGGACCTCTGAGAAGTAGATACCAAACAATAGGGTTCCCAGGACAGATCCCTGGGGGACACCACTAGTGACAGGTCTGCTGTTGGAGGTAGTGGCACCTATTTTGACCTTGTGGGTCCTATCAGTGAGCCAGTTGGCCACGCACCTGATGAGATAGGGATTTGCGCCAAGTTCTGTTAGCTTTTTGATGATGCCTGAGTGGGAGATTGTGTCAAAGACTTTGGCCAAGTCAAGGTAAGCTGTATGTAGTGACTTTCCCTCATCCAGTGCCTTGGTGACAGTCTCAGAAAAGTCAACCAGGTTCAACAGGCAAGATCTGCCCTTGACGAATCTGAACTGGGTGGGGTCAAGTGCTTGGAGATTGCTTATGTCCTTGTTTATGAGATCCATAATACACTCCATGGCCTTACAGATCAGACTTGTCAAGTTAATGGGGTGATAGTTTCCAGGGTCAGTAGTGGCACCACCTTTGTGCAAAGGGGATGACGATGGCAATTCTCCACAATGCTGGAATGAATCCTGTACTTAGGCTATGGTTGAATGGGGTGCTAAATGCTGAGGCTAGTTCTTGGTGGAAATGTTGTAGAATACAGCCTGGGATACTATCCAGTCCCGTGGAAGCTGTGTACAGGGCCTTGGATAAGGCCTTGAACACTTGATCTATGGAGATGTGAGGTGTGGGGCAAGTATCAGGGATGTCAAATGGGCCATTGGGGGGACAGGGGGTGAAGTTTGTGCTGAACCTGTCTGCTAGCAGGTTAGCTAAGTCAACAAGATCAGTGTAAGTGGTACCATTAAGAACTAACTTGGAACAAGCTTGGGCTTTGCCATGGAGGTTTCTGACATAACTGAAAAAGGCTTTGTGGTTAGCCTTTGTTTTGGAAGCTAGCTTTGATTCATAATTGGCTTTGGAGGTTTATACTAGTGATCTAATTTGCTTGTTGAGGCTAAGGAAGGAGTTTTTCCAATTAGGAATGTGTGCCTTTTTACCCTTGGACAACAGTTTCTTCCTTTGTTGTAAAGCCTGTTGATGGAGGATGTCCACCACATAGGTTTGTGTTTCCTTGAGGAGCAGGTTTTAATTCCGTCTTACACAAATTATTGGTGCCAAAGTCATTGCCTTAAACACAATGCAAAAAAATGTATTATACGTTTTGGTAAGAGCGATGTTCATGCCAACTATCACATCAATAGCAATACCATAAGTACATACTCAGTGGTGAGAGACCTGGGCACACAGGTTGACAGCAAGCTTACCTTTGATCACCGTGTCTCTACAGTGGTAAGAAGGGCATTCTGTATTGCTCATCTCCTAAGTAAGGGCATTGCCTCCAGGAAAAAAGAAGTTATAACCTCCCTGTACTCTTCCCTCATCAGCCCAATAATTGAGTACAATGCCCATTTTGGTATGTACCTTTCCAAACACCTGCAGCAATTGGAGAGACCACAAAGGTTCCTCACAAGGATTTCTAATCTCTAATCTCTAATTTCTAATTTCTACCCCCACTCATTTCCACAAAAACTCTACCTCCAGCTCCACTATAGACTGGATTCTTGCTAACTCCCCTCAACATTACCACCAGCCAAAAACCCTACCAGACTCCCTCAGTGACCATCTCCCTACCTCTATTCTAAGATATGACCCTCACACTCCTAAACCCCACCTCTTTAGAGATTGTCGGAAACTATCCTCATTTAACTCTTCTCAATTTAACTCACTACTGCAAGACATTGACTGGTCCATCCTTAAACATCTTCCCCTGAATGATGTCATTGACACTTTTAATAGCATCTTCCTAAATACCCTGGACTCCCTTGCTCCCTCTAGAATGATCAGAGTGAAATCTAATCATGCCCCCTGGCTTTCATAACAAACTAAGACCATCATGAAACAAAGAGACAGTACCTGGAAAGCCTGGATCAAAACTAAACAAACACCTAATCTTCTCAAATACAGACAACTACGTAATCTTGCCAAAAAACAGACAATTAAAGACAAAAAGTCATTTTATAGCTCAGGCCAGCATAAACATAGATCTAACCCCCGTAAATTCTGGTCTACACTAAATAGCATCCTTTACCCAGGCTCTCCCTCTAACCCTTCCCCCTACCCAAACTCAATTCCGGAAGAAACAGCTACCCTACTAAATTCCCACTTCATCTCCTCCATCCAGAACCTCCTACCCTCTCAAACTAACTCCTACTCCTTACCTGATCCAACACGCAGCCCCAGTAACACTTTTTTCTCCTTCCAGCCACTTCCCACTTCTTACATCAAATCTCTACTGCTCAAACTCAAACCCTGCTCTCTCTCTACTGATAAATTACCTCCCACCTTCCTCAAACTTGCAGCTGACTCTATTGCCTACCCTGTGACTATATTAATTAATAGATCCATGCTATAATCTACTGTTTCTACTCTTTGGAAATCTTTCTACACCATCCCTCTCCATAAGGGAGGCAACTCTACTGATCCTACTAACTATCGACCTATTGCCATTCTATCCCCCCTATTTAAGATCCTAGAAAAATGTATCCATACTCAGCTTCTAAACCACCTTCTCAATCACAACTTACTCACCCCTACTCAACATGGTTTCCGCCCCTATCTTAGCCCTACTACTGCTCTACTCTCCTTCACCCACACCATTGCAGAATCCCTGGACAATAATAAACCTACTTCCTGTCTCTTTCTAGACCCCTCCAAAGCTTTTGATACTGTATCCCATCCTTTACTTCTATCTAAATTTGCAAACTTTCACCTATCCTCCTCCACCGTCAGCTGGTTCACTAGCTATCTATCTGGACGCCAACAATCTATCAAATGGCTCTCCTCATATTCTCATTTCCTGCCTTTCTCTACTGGGGTTCCACAAGGTTCCATCTTAGGACCCCCTTTTATTCAATATCTTCACTAATGACCTCTTCACCTCTTGCAATAATTCATCTCTCATTCAATACGCTGATGACTCCACTGTTATTTCTATAGCCGACAACATCTCTGACCTACACACTCTAACCCAAAAAGCTCTACTCTCCACGGAACAATGGCTTTCAAAAAACGTACTAATCCTAAATCCCTAAAAAAACAAACTCTTGCTCTTCCTCCCCCGTTCTCTTGCTCAGCATAGATCTTCCTTTGTCATTAAATTTTGTAATAATACAACCATCCATCCTGACACCCACACTAAACTCTTAGGGGTTATCATTGGCGATGAACTAAAATTCAATCAGCATATACAGCAATGCATAAAGAAAATCCATCAAAAACTTGGTCTCCTATATCGGAACAGAAAATACCTCACTCCTGAGTCTAGACTCACCCTTGGAAAAGCACTTCTCTTCCCCTCTCTCAGCACTTCTCTTCCCCTCTCTCTCCTCTATGCTGCCCCAGTTCTCACAAATATTCAAACTACGACCCTGAACAAACTTCAACAAACCTACCACAAAATAGCCAGATTCATTACTAACAGCCCAAGCAACACACACCACTGTATTGCCTTAAAGTCTCTACAATGGCTGGAACTTCCACAATTACTTAATCTCTACCAATTTCACATGCTGCACTCTATGCTGTTTAAACCCTCCTGCTGTCCTTCCCTATCTCTCCTTGTTTCCATCTGTACCCCTTCTCGATCTCTCCGCACCTCAAAACAGCAATTGCTTGATGTCTACCACCCAAACAAGTCTGTTGGTAAGCAACTCTACAAGCATTCTGTGGCCCAAGCTCGGAATAAACTTCCCCTTGATATACGCTCAATCTCTCATACTCCACTATTTAAAAAAGAACTGAAGACACATTTACTCAATTCCAGAACCTGTCCCTGCTATGACCCTACTTAGCTCTCCCCTCCTCCCCCACTCATATCTCTCTCATTACATCCTACTATCACTCTTGACTTTCCCCATCTGTTCAGCAACTAAGAATTTAATTTTTTCAAAGAAACAAAAAATGTGGTTGTTTATTTTTACACAGGTAGATGTTTATTTCTATTGTTTGCTATTATTGTTTGTAATACTTGTTTTTTCCTCATTCTGTGATCATATATTGTATTTGCTGGAGCTTTTCTCCTCGGGTCTCCACTGAAAATGGGACAATAACCCAGTTGGACTAACCCGGTTAACAAATGTCAATAAATAAATAAAGGAAAATTCAAGGTCTACAGCAGCTGTTCTATGTGGATCATCTGAAAGTACTGCCACTTTATTATGTTTCATACAGACTACTCAGAGGCAATCTGTGCCTTGCATATAAAGCAATCACTGACCATGCTTTGTTGGAAATGCTGCATATCAGCAAGTCAAAGATGCTGTTCATTGACTTCAGCTCTGCATTTAATACGGTGGTACCAATGCAGCTGATAGAAAAACTGGCACATTTAGGAATCAGTAAACATCTCTGTAACTGGATCCTGGACTTCCTGATTGAGAGATCACAGATGATGTGTTCAGTTAAGAACACATCAAAAGTGCATCACGATTAACACCGGGGTTCCACAGGGATGTGTTCTCAGCCCACTGTTATTCACCATCCTGACCCACTACTGCTATGCTAAGCACAAGTCCAACCATATAATCAAGTTTGCTGATGACACCACAGTCTTAGGGCTCATCACAAAGGAGGATGAAAGGGCGTACAGAGAGGAGGTGGCACATCTCTGATCAATTGGTGTGAGGGAAACAACCTTAACTGGAATGTAAGCAAGACCAAAGAGATTATCATCAACTTCAGGAAAAGGAGAATAAACCATCCAGTGCTCAGGATCAATGACGAGAGTGTGGAGAGGGTTAAAAGTATGAAATTCCTGGGTGTGGGCATATCAGAGGATCTCCCTTGGTTAAGAAACGCCAGCCAACTGGTCAAGAAAGTGCAACAATGCTTCCACTTTTTAAGAAGGCTGAAAAAAGCTAAGCTTCCTCCTCATATTCTCTCCACCTTCTATAGAGGTGCAATAGAGAGCATCCTCATCTGCAACTTTCCAGTGTGGTTTGGAAGCTGCAGTTACAGAAAGGAAGGCACTACAAAGAGTGGTGAGGGTTGCAGAGAAGGTAACAGGTTCCAGTCTTCCATCCATACAACATCTTTATTCTGCAAGAAGCATCTGGAAGGCTACCAAAGTAATACAGGACAACACGCATCCTGCGCATGGACTGCTTAAGCATCTACCATCAGGCAGGAGATATTGCAGCATTTGCTGCAGGACTACAAGATTCAGTAACAGTTTCTGTCCTACAGTGATTAGGCTTCTGAACTCTGGCACTAGTCCCAGGGGTCTGGACACATAATAAGCCAATTTTTATTTATTTCTGCAATGTATACTTACATATTGGCTTTCTGACAGAGTAGCTGATGCATGCAACAGACTACCAAATTACATTAAAGCAAGTACTAGTCTAGATATTTTTAAGAACAGCCTGGATACTTATTATGGGAACATGTGTTTTTGTATATTGGCAAGCTAGAAGGGCATTAATGCCCCTGCTTGAAATATTTGTATGTATGTATGTATTGCAGTTAAGTGCAATATTTATTTATTATATCCATAGTCAGTATTATTTAACTCACTCAACTGCAATATTAGACAAATAACTTAGGCATTTCAGTCTGTATGTTTTGTATTTCTTTAAGTAGAGTAGTTAATTTAACTTAGGGGAGGGTATTTTGTTCATATATGAATGTTGGTAAATGTCTCTGCGCTTTCTTGAGTGTACTGGGAGCAATATTGTATTTGTTAGTTATGTTTATTCCTCTACTTGTATGTGTTTCACTTTCCTTTGTAATCTCAAGAATTGAGCTGATGCATGAAATGTCATTTAGGCTACATGTGTAGTTCTAAATTACAATAAAGTTTACTTTGACTTTGACAAATGGTACACTGGTTACTCATGCTAAAGATGTTAACCTGGTATGTGACATTAATAGAACCTGCTGGAGGGACAGATTTGTCTCCAAGAGGTTACCACACCTTTGGAACAGACTCTCACTTCACATCAAACAGAGCATCTCATTGGCCCTCTTCAAATGCAATCTAAATGACTGGGTGGGATGGGTAACCATAAATTCACCCCCGGGGCCACTTGTGTCCCTCTTGGATGGGAGCAATAGGTGCTGATCATGGAAATAAGGGTATAACTTAGCTAGGCTTGTAAGGGCCCTTGGGACATTAGCCTAGTAATTTCCTATAATCATATGTGCCTTCAGTTTTGCATTCCATTCCCCTTTTCCTGAAATTCCTGCTCACAATCTCATCTGTATACAGGAGCTATGTTGGTCTGCCCCCTCCTGTTTGCTAACTCATTCAAACCCAAAGCTTATTTTTTAATACTTCCAATTAGTACCCATTGTTCCTTATGGAGTCCAGACCTTGTTTGGGTCTAGATTCTTTAACTAAGTGACTTACCAGCTAATAATAGAAAATATTGGAAAGGGCGAGGAGATATTAATAAAATGACACTGATTGTTAATCTAGGATATCCTGCAGTGCAGAAATTGTCATTTGCCACTTATTATTCGTGTCTTCATATTTATGTTCATGTTTTCATATCTGAGAGACCTGCATGCTTTTCAGGGGTATAGTGTGAAATGCAATGGTGGTCAGCAGAAAAATACATATACTCAAGATATTGCTAGTTGTTGGTTACTAATCATGAAAATAAGATATATTTTCATATGCACTTAATACTTCAAAACCAAAGTGATTTACAAAGTATTGCATGACGTCAGGTGAAACCTTACACATTGGTGAAGAAAACTCTCATTGATATTTACACTATAAATTGCATACCTTGAGAGATATTCATTGTTCCTTACATTGGTAATTATGCAATTAAACTTTCATATTTCTGTAAATATCTCAATAAACCATAGACTTAGAGGAATTATTTGCTGTTGAGTGAAAGCTTACGTCTTGTTAACAAAAGTGTTCTAACAATATATGTCTAGGTTTTACAGTTTCCAAGATATGACAATTTGTGTTATGTAAGTTAGGAAAAATATAATTCTGGGTCTGTATGTATTATAATAGATTATAGTGCTTATGGAAAGTCTAGAAATACACTAGCTTATTATCACTGTATAGAATACTTTTCACTGATAATATTCCTATTTGTATTGTTGTAATAGTATTTATTGTTTACAAAAATATTTGCATTTGTTTATCTTATACTTTTTAAGCTGATTTTTCAGATCGTTTGGAATGCAAGGAGGTGCAAAGGCTGCTAGAGGTGTGACATTATATACCACATATGTGTTGATGACATAATACAGTCTATCACCACCGTGAACAGCAGGGAGCTCAAGACTGAACCCTGAGGCACACTCACTCTCAGTGGGAATCTCTCTGTCAGTCTGAACTCTGTTTATACTTGTGTCACTGGATCCTTGTACATAGCCTGCACTTATTATATGTTTCTGGGACTTCAAACCATCGCAGAATGGCCCAAATTAGTTATTTTGGGATCTTGTCTTATGCTTTTCCAAGTCTAGGAATACTGAGCTGGATTCATTCCTCATCTCTAGCTTTTTATCTATTATCTGCCTGATTACAAACATCAGGTCAGTTGCGCTGCATCCTGATCTGAATCAGAACTGCTCTTCTCTCATCTTACTTTTTACTACTCTGTGTATTTGTTTATCAAATCACCCTCTCCAACACTTTAATACACTGTAACAGGAGTTTGATACCTTTTTAATGCTTACACTTGTCTCCTCTGTTCTTGCACACTAGAATGCATATTCTACAGTCATCTGGGATATGCCTTTCCCTCCATACTGTTATGACTACCATTGGAAGTCGTTTCTCCCCTAACTCACACAACACTTGATCAAAGCTGCTATGATCTCATTTGAGCCTGCTGCTTTCCCAGACTTCATTTTCCATAGTGATAGTCTTACTTCTAGGGTGGGCTCGTCTTCCTCTTTCATCTTAGGCTGTGTATGGGGCACTACAGCTTCTGTGGGATTTTCTTCATTCAGAAGCTGCTGGAAGTATTTCTTCAATCTGGTTCTGATGTCTTGTGGACTAGTGAGCAAGTGGTTGCTGTCATTCCTTATGAGTGGTGTCTGATGACTGTCTTCTTTATCTTTCTGTCTTTTGCTTTGCAACCTGATAGGGTTTCTTTTTGCCATCTTCTAAATCTCTTTCCAAAAGCTGATAGAGGGCCTCAGGTGCCTTGTTCTTTGCTACTGTAACTCCTCTCTTAGCTTATTTGTTAGCCAACCAGTATTCCTTCTTAGCCTTCTTAGTCCATCTTTTCTATCTCCCACTTTTTTCCTGCTCTTTTTTCTTTCCTTTGACTTCATGGACTTCTGCATTCCATCAACAGCTTTCCTTATGTTCTTTATTTCCCTAGCTGGCTTGGCTGCATATCTGTTCTACAGTCTTGACATATGCTTCATATCTCTTCTACAGTATTTGCACATGGAAAAACAATACTGCTCCCTAGAGGTAAACCTGCAAACTATCTTAGAATTATAGACCAATAATACTTTGCCTTCCAGAAAAATGTACACTATATACAGGAACAGATATTCTAAAGTTATTTGTATAAAAAACTCAATCATATCAATAGAACAGAAAGGTAAAAAAAAAGAATTATATGCAGCCAAAGATCTTTCTAAACAAAGTCATAACAGATGGAAGCAAAAAGGGCCACGACCCAAGTATGGTATGAATATCTTATAAAAAGCATTCAACAATATTCCACATTCTTGTTTCGCACAATGCTTTACAGATGAATAAAATCTCCACTGATAAAGCACACTGCAGATACTATGAAAATGTGGCAAACCACTTTACAATTGAACCACAAAAAGGGGGAAATTCCATGTGTAACAATCAAGCAAGGAATATTTCAGTGTTTCTTTATCAACAGTGCTGATTATTTAACAAACAAAAACAAATGGCTGCAGCTTGATTTCGAGAAAATAATCTTGCCAAATGACTTCTCGTTTCCTTTTTGTGGATGATATAAAACTGCATAGCTTTTTGTGGATGATATAAAACTGCATAGCTTGTCTAACAAACAACTGAAAGAATAACTACATATGGTTAAAACCTTTTCAGATAATGTAAGAATGACTTGACACATGTGAAAAAACAACATCTACAGCTGGAAAATTGAAAACATCAAGAAAATATCACCCTGACCTAGCAGAGGAATGTGATATCAAATAACCGGAACAAGAGAGGGTGTATAGGATACAGAAACAAATAAAGGGTGGTTATCAATACTAAATGAATATGTGCACAAAGCTTAGTAAGGAATATTTCAGAAGACTGAATCTAAAACTGAAAATTGATGACCACTGCTTTACCTAGAAATAACATTAAGGTTATAAACAAACCTGGGTCTCATTGTTCTAACATTCAGCTTTGGTGTGAATGACTGACCATATAAAGTGTTGGATCAGTTAGAAAGAAAAGGACAAAAACATGCTTATCATGATATATACAAAGAACACTGAATGATGCAATTACATCTCTCCTGTATAATGGCAACATAGCCCTCCTTAAAAATGATATAGGTATGCAATTCTAAGGTGGCGTACGTATTTGTTGATGTCATCAGATCCAAACATAGTACAATTCTAATCCTTAAAAAAAAATCTAAGATGGAAGATGAATCATTTCAGAAGGGAGTGGATAAAGAAATCGGCCAAGAAGTAGACAAAACCATGTAGCAACAGAAAGTGCTAAAAAGCAAAAGAAAGAATATAAAGATCATAACTTGAAGAAAATAAAGACAAAACTGGAAAGCCACAACTGAAGTTTCAAGTACAGAGAACAAATGTACCATTAATTATTGAAACTCATATCTAGTGACTGTATTCTATGTACTGAGAAGCATAAAAGTATAAAATACCAAGACATGCAAGGAGAAACTTCTTCAATGTGGAGCAAAGATACCCAAATAGTCTGTATAACACTGGGACAAACTGGGCTGATAAAGAATTTCCAGACATATCTGAATATGCAACCCATCTTATGTCAAGCAATGTTCCTCATTAGTACTCTTCAAGAAAAATCTGGTTGAGTGGATGGGAAATTAGAAATACACCCCGCGGATCACTTCTGTGGTTCTGCTCGACAAGGGACAGGAAATTAACTTTCTTGGGTGGCGTAAGCCAGGAAACCTTGTTGGCTAGGCTTACTTAGGCCCTTGGGCCGATAGCCTAGTACCTGCCTATAAACCTAAAACAGGTTAACCTCATGTGAACTACAGACTGAGGTAATTCTGAGAATGTTTTGAGTGCTAAGAGAAGCACTTTGACAAAAATCAGGGAATGAAGCAATACTGATTTCATGAAATTTAACTACACCTTAACTTAGGAATTGGGTTTGAGCTCATTGTGGGGTCAGAATAATAATAAATATGTGGGGAAACTGCAGAAAGAATCCTGGAATGATTAACCTTAATTTTTAAAATATTTTCTAGACCTACTGCCTACCATATATCGGTTCTCATTTGAACCCCAGGCTCATTCATTCCTGTTTAGACAACAAATGGTCATCCAGGCAGCAATCAAGAATGTTTCTGCTTAGTCTTAAATCCAGGACCCTGTAACATCTGATGGGTTTAGCCACAGCATTTACTTCCTGCAAATGCACAATATGGGCAGGCTGAACATTAGATACAGTATGAACTGCTTATTGTGCATGTACCTATCGTGGACCACACTCTGCTGCCAAAGGTAATAGAATACCTCACCTTCAGTGAGTGTCAGTATAGCAATGAGCCAAACTGTTTACCCCCAGGATGGCTGAGCCAGCATCAACTGCTTACTCCCACCATCCTTCATTGACTCCTCTAATGACAAGGTCACTAGTCAATTCTGCATCATCAGGGTCACACTAAAAACAAATGCTGCTATCATGTCAAATGTCTTCAAAAGGTATTATAAACTGTTGTGTCCAGAGAAAATATATGCAACCTAAAGTCTGAATCAACCATATCAGGACTTTGCCAGGTTTACCGTAACTCCCAGAGAGAAGAACATGGTAAGCAGATACTTTCTGTGCCAAAGGAGAATATCTTATGCCAGGGTAGCAAGGAGCTAGTTGCCTAGATGGAGGAAGGAATAGTTTACCATACATGTAGCTATTCAAATGTCTTCACTGTGATAGTAACAACACTTTGGATTTCCTGATTTAGAAGTCCTTGGCCAGCCTGAATACCAGAGATTTATTCACCTCCCCTGGGCCCATCTGATACCCTCCTCTCCAACTTCAGGCCTTCAATGGATAAAGGGTCTTTCTTTCCCCCTAGCCAGAACCTATTGATCATAGGGTACTGCAGGACATCAGCTGAGATTAGGGGAGGGATCCTAAGAGGGGAAAAAAGGGGTCCCAACCCCAACCCATGGAAGGTTTTGAAACAGTGAAAACACTTGAGAATCTATATTTTTGGAAAGTATATACAACTGTACTATGTTCATTTGCTTAACTGTCACAGTAACAATGCTTGGGAGGATTCCCAGAGCTATAGATAAAGATTGGCACCCTAAGGTGAAAAAAAAAACTCCTTGTAGAACTGCTGAGGTGAAGCCAGATTTAGCACTAGAGGCTAAGGACAGATTAAAGTGTTTGGAGAATGTGTGTATTGAGGACTAGTTGGCTGCCTCCAGAATAGACTGATGAAGGTAGTGGAAGCTGCAGTAGCCCTAGTACAATGTGTCTTGATGTGCTCATTCTGAATTGGGTTTAGGTAGGATTTTAAGGGGGGTAAGTGCTTTTCTGAGTCATAGCTATTCCCTACTGGATCCCTAGGGTTGGGATCAACTAGGCCTTGTTCTGGGGTAGGCTTGTCTCCTTCTTTACTCCCTATCCCTTCTGGTCTTTCTGCTTTTTGGTTTTGATTGTGAAAGAAGAAAGGAACAAGACTTTGGTAGGCTAATTTCTACTGAACCTCTGAGATTGGACCTGTAGAAATATTTTGACAGTTTGTGTAGTCTTTTAAAGACATTTTGAGCCTTTGGTCCAAAGAGGAAATCCTTGTCTAAGGGGGCATCAAGAATTACAGCTTTGACATGGTCAGGCAAAGACTGCTGTCTAAGCCAAGCATGTCTCCTGATAATAGACTCTGAGGTAGCTTCTAGAGCATCAAAGACACAGTGTAAAGAGTGTTTAGCAACTTGGGAAATGGTGTTGCCAGAGTCTAACAACTCCTTTTGGAGAGCTTTATCCTCCATTCCCTCCAGTTTCTGCTTTTTTGGTCCAGAAGGGTTTCGTGGAACTTGATGATATGGAACTGGCAGTTTAAACTTTTCATAGCCAGGGCAGCAGAGGTGCAAACTTTTTTCCAAACTTGTTTCTGATATTTGGGCTGGCCAAGTGCTTCCAAAGCGGGAAATCTCAAGTGTTATTATAGAAACAGTGAAGCATGATTAACATCTTTGTAACTCTGTAGCCTGAAATGGGCTGAAAAAAAAAAAAAAACAACACAAACATTGTGTAAACATCCTGGAAGCATAAGTGAGACTGAACAGAATCTTGTGGAACTGGCAGTGACTTACCCCAACCCAAAAGCATAGAAACCTCCATAATTCTTTCTGAATTTTGATATGAGGGTAGGCATGTTCAGAGAGTACCACTCTCCTTTTACTAGACATAGAAGAAAAAAAACGTACTGTAATGATTTATAAATTATTTTTTTTCTTTTGGGAATAAATACATTTAGACTACTGAGATCCAGAATGGACCAGAATAATCTGGAACAATATCCTAATACTTTTTTTTAATTTGGAGGGAACCTCCTAAAAGGCTTGCGTTTTTTTTAAACAAGAAACATCTGTATTATATTATCACTTATGACACAGGCATTCATGCATTTATATGAATAAAAACAGTCCATATTGGCATAATTTTAGTTGCAAACATTATATTATACATCACAGACCATACTGACATAATTTTAGTTGCAAATATTATACATCACTTGTAATCTATCCAGTTATTGTCACTCAACATTACATAACTCATTCAAATCCTGCCTTTAAACCTCGTTCCTTCTCTGCAGGTATTGTTCCAGCAATTCCCATTTTTTTTCTATGTAACTTCCTCCTACCCTTATTTAAAGATCCCAATTCCAGTTGTTTTATCTTTGTTACTATACTCACTACTTCTAGTAAAGTTGATTTAGACTTTGATTTCCATTTTCTAGTAATTGCTTTTTTGGCAGCCAGCATAATTAGACTCAGCAAGGCCTTACTATGTCTAGGCAATTCTGATTTTGTATCATAACTCAAAAAATAATTTCCTTAGTTACACCAATTTGCTAACCCAGTATCTCTGACAGAGCAGTCTGCAGGGAATCTTTAATATCTGCCATCTTATTACACTCCCAGAAAATATTTTCCCTGTCACACCTCCAATATTTGCTATCTATCTGAAAAATTCTTTGGAATCTACTTTGGGGTATAAAAACACCTATATAGACACTTCCAAGCAAAGATCCTAAATCTTCTAGACTTTGTTGCATATTTGGGAGACATACATAAATCTTCCCATTGGTTTTTGTAAATTGCTTATCCAATCTCTCTTCCCAAACCTATCTAACCACATCTGATTGATTCTTATAGTTATCATGCAATATTGTGTATGGTCTACTAATTATTCCTTTTTTAATAGCAGCTTCTGTTTTAGACAATACTAACAGCTCCAGCATTGCTGGTCTTTTAGTTAAGATCCCTCTTTCTTTCTCTTTTCTTATACACATATCAGTTCTTGATAGGGAAGGCAATCTCTAGCCTACAATCCAAATAAATTCTTGGCCTATTCCCATTCTGTTATATTTCCCTCTCTAATTATTTGTTGCCAATATGTTGGTTTTGCCATTTTTCTCCAATAAATTCCAGCCCCCTCTTGCCTATTGTCTGTATTCCTAATCGCAGTCATGCCTATTGGCAGAATCATCTTTATCCGTTCCCATGCTGGCTTTGTTCTTAAAGTATTTTCTGCTACTTTCTGAAAATAATATTCTATATAGTTATTGTTATTCTCCTTAAGGATCTGCATCCAACATCCAGTCACTCCATCTTTCTTGAGCTTTTCCCGTGTTTCATCATCATCCCTTTCACATGTTCCTGTGAGATGTAAAGTCTCTCAAGCCTAGCCCAGTTTTTGTATCTTGAGGAATAACATGTAAACTCACTCCAAATTCCTAGTACTGAATTCACATTTTTGATGCCAAATATTTTCATAAATTTCTTTAAAATTCTACTGTCCTTTGTTATATTTACCTTTCTGGGCACCCCCAGACACATCTTCGCTGTTGCACATCAAATTCCAGTCCCCACCTATAAGTAATGTTTCTTGCTGAAAGCTAATTATTTTTTCGAGAATTTTCTTTAGCTCTATTATAGCAGTTTTCGGAGGGATATAAATACATCCCAGTGTAATCCTCCTCCTTTGCCAGTAGCCCCTTAATACTACAAATCTACCATTATTGTCTTTTTTTCTCCTCTTCTATTACTATGTTTCCCTCTTCTATTACTATTGGAGCTCTGCTTGCAATGAATATAAATACTCCTCTCTTCCTTTGCCCCAGATACTCTGCTGAGTAACCATCCTGATTTCTTTATCAAATTCACATGTTCAGTTATTTCCAAGTTATCTCATGTAGCATAGCTATTTGCACTCTACATTTTTAATGTGGTCCACTATTCTTTCTTTTTTTGGATTTATCTGTGAGACCATTAACATTTAAAGACATTATAGAAAGAATCATATTCTTGAGGGATTATTATTCCCAACTTTTATGTATAACAGTTTTTTTGTTGAGTGTCTAGTTCCAGCTTTTGTGTTACATGCATGCAGTGTATGGCAGGTTAATCTTTTATACAACTGTTTCTTGTCATCTCCATTTGAGCCTATGTCACATCTTGCAGAACTTTTTGTTTATTGAAAATGCACAAATAAAAATACACACACACACACACACACACACACACACACACACACACACACACACACACACACACTACCCTCCTAAACCTGCTAACTTAGTAACAACACAAAACTATGTACATCATCAAATATTGAAGTTTTACCCCCTTAATAAGGAACATAACTTCCAAACTGACACACACACACACACACACACACACACACACACACACACACACACACACACACACACACACACACACACACACACACACAGACTTGAGCTAAACAGAAAGAAAGTTTATCCATGCTAAGACTATCTTTAAAGCTCCCACAGCTGGGAAATACTTGAATACTTTCAGAAAGCATTTTCTTCAAGCCATTTCTCTTTAACAGATTGTCTGCTAGCGACATGAGAACCAGATACAGGATGGTTTACTAGAAAAAACGACCATATAATATTCAATATTCTTTTTCATTGACTTGCTTTATGTCAAAACTTCATACTATATAAAGCTAACACAGTCATTCCCCTATGCAAAAATGAGAAAAAGCACACTATTTTTTCTTTTTTTCTTTTGTCATGCTCTTTTAACCAGACACCCCCTTTTTTTACATTGCAGTTTCTGCGTTTCTTAAAACTAAACAAGGATAAAGAGAGAAGGGAGAAAGAAACAAAAAGAATTAACAGAAGCATCTATTTACATTAGTATCCCCATTACATTTGAAAATAACTGAAAAACCTTATAACATGCAGACATGCATAGAAAATCATGCACCACTGAAGTAATACTGTTAAGAAAAAAATATCCAAACAAGTCCAATATTTCCAGATTTTCTTGTTCTGGTCCCGTTTCACAAATATAATTATCGGCTTTGTAATTCCACATTTGTCAGTTTCCAGGTTACTGATTTTAATCTCCAAACGTTAATGACATGAAGTAAGGCATATGCTTTATTAAAGACCCCTACAAATTTAACAAAGTCCAAGAAAGTCCAATATTTCCAGATTCTTTTGTTCTACTTTTGTTCATCTCCAGTTCCCAAACCCTGTCTCTGCTTCATCTTCAGTTGACTCTAAATTCTTCTAGTCAACTTCTGTGCTTTTTTTTCTCTCTCTCAATCATTTTCCGTTGAAACACTGGGAAACGTTTCAGTGGTACAGTCTCTCTGTGGTCTTTTATTACCAGAAGAAAGAGAACTAGAATCTCCTTTTGTTTCACAGCTCACTTTTTGTTGGGCAAACTTTTGTATTCCTTTCTTGGCATGTAATTCATCAAAAAATATATATTTTTTCCTCCAGAGGAAAATATTTTGAAGATACCTGGGTAGAGTAGTTTGAATCTCACAGCAGTTTCTCGACATGACCTTTATAATGGAATAAATTTATTTTTCTTCTGCCTGGTGTGCAATGAGTAGTCATCCTTCATAAACACTGTTGTCTCCCAATTTTAGTACTTTGGCCTTCTGCCAGTCTTGTCAGAATTAAATCCTTCTAATTCTAATTTTTTTTTAAACATCTCTTCTTGTGCAGTCTTATATTCAGCCAGCCTTTTCGTCATTTCACCCTCTGAGTTTTGCAGCTCTATCACCTTATCTGAATACCTGTACAAAGTTTCTTCAATTTTTTCTAGCTTCCTATTGTTTGTGTTCATATACTCCTTCAGTGTTTTATTTTAACCAGTTCTGTGTGCAGCTGCTTTATACTTTCCTCTAGGTTACTGAAAGTCTTGTCTGGAACTTGTACTGCTTTCTGAACAACTGCAGTACTTTTCCCAGTCTGTGTTTTTTCCTCAACTTTTGTAGCTGTTTTTCCTCCAGGTCATTTATATTTCTTTTTTCCTGGCATCTAGGCAGTGCACTTACTAGTCCGTTGCTGAAATTTACCCAGAAATCTAGGTCCACTGGCTTTCTCTTCTAAGTTTCTGTTTTCAGACTGAGAGAGCCAGAATTAAGTTGTTAATCAGTGTGCACCGATCTTGTGCATTTGGCAGTTTTGGGTGGCAAAAGGCCATGTGTGGGTTATGTGAGAGTTATGTGAGATTCATAGACAGTGAGTTCAAGCACTGGAAGCCAAGCAATCCAGTTGCCAACATTATAATCATATAATGATATGATAATGAGCAATACTATTAAAATGAAAAATTCAGTGGATGCATATGGTGGTAAACAATATGGCAGAAAGAGATTCAGAAGCATATATTCCTCAACTGCATATGCTACCTCCATAGCAACTGGCTACCATAAACTCTTGGAGTTACAAGAGATGGAAATAAGGGAGTGATGTCTGGGGCAGATGCAACATTAACAAAGTTCTATATGCAGCAGTCTGTACTCGCTATCAAACGTTAGCAGAACAATGTAATCTGTCTGTGTTTAGGATTTCATGCTCTTCGCAACTTTTTAACACTGAAATTGTTGACCACTACCAAATGGATAAAGAAATCATGCAGAAGCTGGTTGAGATGTGTCACACTCATTTGCAGGCCTATGGAAGTCACAAAGTACCGATCTGTGTGAAAACCAATATATGTGTGGCTTTGAGAATACTAGCTAAGAGAACCTTTCAGCAAACAAGTGTGGGCACAGATGGGTATCCCAGGTATGTGTCTCAAGGATAATCCACAAGTTTATCAATGCCATGCTTTAGCATGTTGGGGATTATATGTGGTTTCTTGACATGACAGAACAGCGAGCCAACATCATGCAGGAATTTTAGGGCAGCCATTTCCTGTTGATATTGGAGGCCATAGACTACACCCTCATTGAAATAAAGACCCTACCTGGTTTGCTGGGAATAAGGTACATTAATCATAAAGGTTATCACTCCATCAACTATGAGATGGTCTGTAATGTACAGGGTATAATCTCCAGTATTTCTGCAGGCCACACAAGTTGTACCCACAACTCCCACATGACACACATGTGATCTGTATCAATTGTTTGTTTGGGATGATTTTCCCCTGAGGCATCTTATTGGTGATGCTGAATATGCCCTGGAGCCATGGTAGATGACATCAATCAGAAATTCACATTCAGTGATTCCATGGATGCAGTCTACATATTGGCTACAACAATGCCCTATCACAAACTCAGGTAATCTTCAAGCATGTCTCTGCCCTGCTGAAGGCTTTTTTCACTGCCTGGATCCAGCCACATGTAGTACTATATTCTCTGTCTCTACTATTTTACATAACATAACACCCATTTGGTTACATAGCATAATATTGAGGAAACAGTTGCAGCAGGGAGAATGCATGCAGGAGTTACATGCACCACCATACCAGGCAGTGGAGGATCTGACAGCAGGGAAGGACTTTGTCAGATTAAGGCATGTGCAGATAGTTTATTATGGCAGTGGCTGGCTGATAACTGTGGGCCAGATTAAAGCATATACAAAATATTAGAAGTGATGAATTCAAATCTACAACCAGACTGTGCTCATCCATGCACAGACTGCTCACACTGTGCATCAGACACAAGCTATCCAAGTAACAAAATACAGAGGACAGGGGCATAGTTATTTACGCAGATGGGGGTACACTGTGCCTTGTCTTCCACTTAGAAATGTGTGCATGACAGTCTAACTGGTACTGACTTTGTGCTGCATGTTTAAGATGTTGGGGAGTGGTCTGAGTTAATCAAGGCTACAGAGGGGTGCTGTTACACTATGTCTGTGCATGTGGAAATGGGTATTGGAGGTGTGTATTCCTCAGCAGATGTTGCAGCACTGTTCTGAGCTTGTACAGACAGACCCTGCGAAGTGTCACAAGCACCATCAAACCCTTGCCTTATGGCAAAGAGTGCTGCATGAATGAGAATGATGGCTAATGCAGGACATTTTTCTGGCATCACCTACAAGCCCTCATGGACGTTCATGTTTGTGCCTGCTCACATTATACTGAATGGTTGGGAGGAAGTAGTGGCACTTAGTGGCACTTTGTGAGCCTGAACTAGACCTCCCCCACCCCATGAGGGATCTCTGGTGATAGAGGTAGAGCAGCCCTGTGATGTATGACTGGCAAACGCCCTGTGGAGCTAGGAGGACTTGTATCATGCAAGCTGCCTATGGAACATGTCCATTAGGTCACACGTACAGGGCATTCAGTCACTCTGATCATTTCACAGATTCTGTAAATCAAGTACCATCACAGCAAAGATTTAGATTTTGGTAGCATGTGCCCTTTTCATGGCCCTGCACATTTGCTGGGTGAGGGATGTTGAGATTGCAACTATTGGGGGGGGGGGGTAGTACCATACCTCTGAACTCCTTAGTGCAAGAATTCTGGACAAAGCCAAAAATAATGTGGACAATGGCTGAAAAGCAGGGATGGATTTTAAATAATGCTGTTATAAACTTAAAAATCTGCTAAAATAACAGGTTTTGCATTCAAGTTCATTTTTGGAAGGGTATTTTTTTTTACTTTGAAAATCTCTTAACCCTGGACCCTCCCCAGTTTGGCTTTGTCAATGGAACGTCCTTTTTACCTTATTATTTTTTTTGAAAAAGTCACCAAAGCAGTAGATAATGGTTATACAGCACATACAGCATATCTGGACCTGGTCAAGGCCTTTGACACTATTCCCTGTGTAGGCATTACTGATAGACTTGTAAATCTGCAAATAAATCCTTATGTTGTATGGTGAATAGCTAACTGAGAGAACTTATGTGGTTAGAGATGCATATCAAAGCAGAAATGTTACCAATGGTGTACCACAGGGTTCAGTGTTGGACCTTCCTCTATTTGGTATCTATTTCTCAGACCTTTGGCCAACACTTCTGGACTATGGTTATGTAAGTTTGCAGTTGATATTTGATCTCCCACTGACTCACAATTGCTCCAACATGAGTTAGACAATGTTAATGATTAGTGCAAGGACAATGGCCTCAAGTTAAATGTAATAAGATGTAGTATAGTTCATTTTGATAAACAAAATATTTTCACATTACCTTATAAGTGACAGACCTTTCTAATTAGACACTGTCATAAAGAGATCTATGCACTCTTGTTGATAATTCCTTATCATTTGGCCAAAATGTCTCCACAGTAGATTAGAAAGCCTTCTATCTAGCTTATCTAGTTTCCAAAAGCATCTCCACCAGATCTAAAGACATCTTAATTCCCCATTACTTATATCACATTAGACCCATTATTGAATATAATACACCTTTTGGTATGCATTCATCTAAATATATCCTCAGCTCGAAAGACCTCAGAGATTCATAACTAAAAAGATAAGTGGTCTCAAAAATCTTAGTTATTAGGACAAATTGGCTGCCCTGTCTCTACTCAGTCTTTTATAGACTCCTAGATAGAGATCAAAATCTCTTTCACCTAATATTCCTTTGCAGAACAAATGGTACCTCAAATACACAATTAATAAACTAAACCTTCATCAACAGGCAAATAAGACATGCCGAAGAGATAAATTAATTGCTGAATGTATCTGTCACCTCTGGAACAAACTTCTATTGAATGTCAAACAGAGTAGTGCCCTTCAAGATGAACCTAAATAATTGTCTGGGTAGCCTTAATTAAGCACAAATATATATTCTTAGTAATACTTTTTGAAATGCTTTATAGTAATCTGATGTATATTGTCAAATAATTCATTCTAAATAATTCATTTAAATGAATGCAAGCTTCGCTTACGACGGTAACCATACAAAAGCTTACTGAACATTATATTCATTAGCATTTCGATACATAGAGTTTTTTATTGCCTTTTTTATTGCCTTTTTAAACATAATCTAACTGTTGAACTACACTAGGTTCCTTAAATGTTTATTTATTTGTTTAGTTATATTGTCGATCACAAACAAATTCTTTCAGGGTCATACCTGTTTGCTTTCAATTGCGCAATGTTTTCAATGCTCTCATTCATTTTATTTTATTTTACTTAAATATAGAGTTATAGTTGAATTACATTAAGTTTCATGATAGTTTGTCTAGCTCACTATTTACACAATCTAGTGTACATTTTAAATAATTTGTGTTAAACGTGTGCAAGCTCCGGTTACGATGATAACAGTATAAATGCTCACCCAGCTCTATTTTTATTAGTATTTTGATATGCAAGGTTCATTTTGCCTTTTGTCTAAACATGGATTAACTGTTGAACTGCACCAAGTTTCTTAAATGTTTAAATGCTTACTCGTCTGTTTAGATGCATTGGCAATTGTATATAAGCCCTTTTAAGGGCTATATCTGTCAACTTTCAGTTGCGCAGTGTTCTCACTGCATTTAATTTTACCGAAGCAAAAAGTCATAGCTGAACCCTATTAAATTCTATGATTCTTTGTTTGTTTAACTCATATATACATGTATTTACACTTTTAATTCATAAACCGTAATATGAGTCAAGTTCAAGGTTTGTTATTTTAGAGTTGGTATTCATTATTAATGAAAGCATTGCTTCTGATAGTTTGTCAGTTCTTGGAAGTTAAGCATTTCTGCTTTAAATGGCTAATGAGGTTTCTACTTAATTACATAGGGCTTGGTTTCATTTTATATAATTTATGTAGTATATAAGCACTGTACTATAGGGTTTTCATTTGTCTGATGAAGCGTGGCTGTGACCACGCGAAAGCGCTTACCCTTCAATTATACTTGTTACAATAAAGAAGAGTTTTACTTTTGCTACGGCTGCCAATAATTTCTTTGAACTGTGGATTTGGGAAGTTTGTTAAACAGAAACTGCTCAGTTTTTCAACTTCATTGCGGTGAGATCAGGTTTCTGTTTTTTACATTTACAGTCTTTTATAGACTCCTAGATAGAGATCAAAATCTCTTTCACCTAATATTCCTTTGCAGAACAAATGGTACCTCAAATACACAATTAATAAACTAAACCTTCATCAACAGGCAAATAAGACATGCCGAAGAGATAACTTAATTGCTGAATGTATCTGTCACCTCTGGAACAAACTTCTATTGAATGTCAAACAGAGTAGTGCCCTTCAAGATGAACCTAAATAATTGTCTGGGTAGCCTTAATTTCTGCCCTGGTCTAGCCTGTCTTGCCCCCCCTTGAGGCTGGATGAGACTGATTAATTTTAATTTTTTTTTTTTTTGGCTAGGCTTGTAATGGTCCACACACTGATTGCCTAGTACTTACCTATGATATGAGGCCTGAAACCCAAATTTTGACATTATGTAATGAACAGGCTTCAAAGAAGAGGCAAAAATCTGTACATTCTGTGAAATTCTGGGCAGTTGAGAGGTATGAGCAGTACCCCTGGCATCTACACCTATAAGCATGCTGACTGCCCTTGTTCTCCCTGTGCTCAGTGGGGCTGGCTACAACCAAGGGGACCTGTGCCATGGGGGAGCCATTTCGTCCCAGCTATGTCTGTCTCCATATTCTCCTGAGTCTACCTGTGCCTCTGAGGTGGATTCAACATGCACAGAGGCCATGTCCACTTAGTAAGTTGGGGTTCTGCATTCCACATTTTCTGTATACAGCCCTGACTGTGTCAAATTTCCACTGCTGTCACTGACAGAGTCACCTTTAAAATCAGGTAGAGCTATATCCACTATAGAAGAGCTGAATAATACACCACCTGTGAAGACACCAAACAGAAATACCCACAGGAAGTAAAGCCATCACCTCTTCTTTAATCACAGTGAATGAATTCCAAATACTGCATATAGCTGTTGGACATAATAAGATAAACTTTACCTTGTACAACTAGCCTTTTAGCTTAAAATCCTGATGTTCAAAAAAAAGGTACAGTACTGAGTGATTATACTAGTTAAATGTGTACTGCACTGCATGAAATAACCTAAAATATCACAGATGCACACCTGGGGCATCTCTGGTGGAGATTCTTCAAGCCCGCTGCAGTTCTTCTTGAATATCCAGCATCCCATCATGGCCTACAGATAATTCTAATCCTCCATGCAGAAAGGCAAGGAACTCCTCCATATTAGTTAATGGTGGTACAGCTGACACTGACAGACTGCCTTCCATCCTTAAGGTTCTGTGCCAGGTAGGTGGCATTCTCTTTAACAGCAAGAATCATGTCAGTGGAAAAGTGACTAACCTGGAGTTAGTCCCTGACCTGGGCAATGACTGCATCTATATCATAACTCACATCCTACCAGGCATGGTTGTGATAGGTCCAGTCATCCTCTGAAAATGTAGATGGAGGGCCTGCAATAAGTTCTCATTCTCTGGATTGGAAAACTTTTGTTTCTGTGGCTTCCATGTGCTAGGCGTAATGCTGCATGTGCAAAGAATAACATATGTATGCAAGGATACACATACGGGTATATTTCCTACACAAAAGCTACACTGTACTGATCTTTGTCCTGCTGGTTGGTGCCTATAGTGTGTGTGTGTGTGTGTGTGTGTGTGTGTGTGTGTGTGTGTGTGTGTGTTTGTGTGTGTGTGTGTATTTCTTGGGGTATGAAAATATGCCCTTTCAATGAGATTGTGCTATCTCAGAATTACTATATCTAATTAGCGGCAGGCATGGGGGTGCATTCTCTCACAAGGATGGAGAAGTAGGGTGGCTTAACCTCTGCAAAATAATGTTTTATTGCATGCACCGAAATTGTCATTTGGCGCATGCATAGGAGCTTGTCAGCATTTGCAAAGTCGACATTTTGTTGTTGACTTTGTAAAAGTCGATATTTTGGTGTTTATTTAATTTCAGCACAATAAGAGTTATTTTAGTTGAAGTTTGATATTAGTGACACATCTTGGTTGACAAAATAGATGGCTGACTGTTGTGTGAGTTTGCAGTAATGATGAGGATGGGAGAGCAGGTTAGCAGGGGGTGTATAGGCTCCAACTTAGTGTCTTGGAGCATGTGGAATTTGCCATCTCTTTCATGTCAATTATATTTGTCAACATTTTGCATGTCAGTTGTGTGGTGTGTCAATGTTAGTTCTTCCATATATGTAACCCACAGCTGCATAACTGTAGCCATTGTTCATATAGCTTTGTATTGTAGTCCCCCTTGCCAAAGGTGAAAAGGTGGCCAATATACATGCCATGTCCAGCCTGCAGTTGACAGCAGCAAACAAGGGCCTCCATCAAGCACCTCTGTCAAGTATCACCTGTGTTATTGAATTTGGCTAGCATGGCATATAGCTTGCCTTTGACTGCATAGGGTTGCATGTGTAGGTGTCACCTGTAGGTATCTATACAGACTGAGACAGTGGGTAATAAAAGAAGCATAACTGTTATAAGTGTCGATTGCCTGCAGCTGCAGTACTGGTACCTCATCTAGTGGCAGACAGCTAAGTGTTTCAGCTGCATTTTCTGTCAAGCAGACACACAAACATCATCTGTGTTTTCTGTCCTACAGCAGGTTAGCCATCCAAAGCAGTGACATTCTACAGTTTGTATTCTGTAATCCAATTAGGACAAGCAGTCCAACTGATCCCCTTTTGTAATTCCAAGGCTTGTAAGTACAAGCCATGTAATTATAAAAAAGTCCAAAAATACAGAACAGCAAATATCAAATATAACTGTTCTCCTTTAAAATTATTTTTCTCCTGATGTGAGAGGCAAGCCTCCCTCACCCCCCAAACATGTATATACAAACTCTGAGATCACCATACCTTGGAGAAAATGGAATATTCTGAGAAATGGTAATTTTGGACTTGGTATATGCGCAGGACTAACACTAATAAGTCTTGGAATATCCAATGTTTACTATTTAAATTACACATATCAAGTCTTAACAATCATCTCCACTACCATTTGTATAACCAATGATACAAAATGCTGCTGCATGCAAGTGTTTTGTCCCTCAGGAAAACTTTCCAGACATACTGCCACTACAGCATACATGCAGAAATAAGTACAAGACTGCAATTAAAATAATCATGGCATATCTGTATTATGGCCATTAAAACAACATGTTCATGAACCTGATCATGGACTCCCACAACAGCAGATACGCCTGACACCTGAAAAAACTTTTTTGCAGTTAACTTTCACACTGACAGTACATGTTACTCCCAAAATCTATGCTTTGGAACTTCATTGCTGAATTTCTCATTCACTTCCATCCATTTGACCCCAGGTACCCCCCCCCACCCTTTGATTGACACACCTACCTTGACTACATGTGACTGCTGCTGTAAATTAAAAATTGTACTACTCCTTTCATACAGCACTTTACCCAGGCCATTTTGCAAAATAGTAGCTATATGAGGCAGAGCAGCTAAGTGAAAAAGTAGAAAAAGTTCAGGCTTACCTCACAAACAAGAAATGTAGCTTCTGATATTCACACCTTGTGTGCCAGGGGCTGCAAAGTACTTGGTTGCCCATGCAGGATTTACATTGTAAAATTCAAGCCTCTCAGTCCAGTACTTAACACTAATTATTGCCTAACTTATGAATATTCTTAAAATGATCTTTCTTTGAGTCATGACTGTGGGCATAGCCACGCTGAGCCTCTCTCTCAGTCTCGTACACCTGCATGAGCACCTGCGGAGCACTCTGAGTATGTGTGGGTAGGTCAGTGACTCCAGCAGGGACATCTTCCAACATATGTTGTTTTTCCCATCAATGGAAGTGCTAAAGAGCAAATCTGCTCTAATACATGGGCAACACACAGGTAGCACACACATTTTGTGCCATTAATCTCACCCTTATGCCACCCTGACATGCCAGCATTTTCTGTTCCACTCTGTGGACATCCAGCCACTGTTGCTTCTGAGATGCCATATGTTGCTTGACATGCCAAAAAAAAATCAGTGGGTATGTCCATGAGAATCCAGACATTCTTCTCTGGAATAAGTCCTGCTGAATGACCATGGCTTCCAATGATACTTTGTGTTTGAGTAACCAAATAGTGCAGAAAAGAATCCAAGATATTCTTGTATTTGTTACATAAAGGCCACTGGATGTGCCTGTTTGCAGGGGTGCTTTGAGGGTTTCCAGTATAAGGTGGGTGCCTAGCACAGTCTTGCCAGAGCAGTATCTGATACCACTGGCATGCTCTGCTCTGGTAATCTGTGCAGGCATTACTACAGTGGTGCCATCCTAACCTGCTTAGTGGTTGGAAAATAAAGGTCAGAGTAGGGGCTCCTGAGATGAACTGTAAGTATCTGTCCAGTCTACAGAGACATTTATAGCTGTCTTGCTCAGTATAGTATCGGTTGCAGGTATATTACTGAATAATATATCTCATTGTACAACTCTGGATGCCAAACAAGAAAATCATAGTCTATATTGAAGGAGGATGGAATAGCTGTGTATACACACAGGTGCATATTACTTACTTTCTTTCTATAATCAAAATTGTGTTAAGAAGTTATAATATTACATTGGTTATCTGACCACAGCATGGGTGTGAGTCACCCTGGATTGATGAGTGTGAATATGTTTAGAGCTACAGGTGTCATACTGCAGTTTGAAATGTGTGACCTTTGTAGTTTTAGTCCTGTATATAAGCAGTTGTTAAACTGCAGGATAGGCAAAGAAAGGCAAGTGGCCACCAGCAGTAATATCTCAGAACTTTCTAGGCAGATTTGTAATCTTACACGCAACTGTCATAGGCACAACTACAAAACTGCCATGACAGCTACCCATTTCCTCTCTGTTAAGATAGCACAAGATAGAATATTAGCCTTTACATCATACACCCTTGCAATTAGTCAGATGTGTAGCTTTATACAGCAGTAGTTATGTATTTATATGATGATCTTAGTCATGTTTCATAAATTAATTATATTGATGTTAAGCAATTTTTTTTTCTTTCTTCCCTCTCTTCCTTTCTCACTATCCTAATATTTAAACTAAAATGTTGGTACTTCTCTAAACTTATTTTGCAATTTTGTACAGCATCTGCCAAGGCAGTGCCAATGGCTAGATTTAGGTCCACAGTCCTGCATCACCCAGCCATTATTCCAGATTACCTTCCTGGGAATTGCAGTGGGGGACAGCCAGGTGAACACCTCTCTTTACTATGGTGGTACTTCATTCTCTGGGAGTGTCATTGATCCCTCAGGTAGTTATGCATGGGGTAGTAAATTTGTGACCACAGGGAGATGGTTGATATTGTGGGGGAGCTGATGAACCAGCAGTTGGATGCTCGAATTAGACGCCTGAAAAGGCTTGAGGTTTGCGACTGTAGAGTCCAATAACTGCCTGCCCTGCCAGCAACATCTCGGGCAGGACCAAACAAGGAGGGTGGTGAGGGTGCTGTCTGACTTCCCTCGGTTATCCCACAGGCAGTGTGATATGGAAGACTCTAATCATCTTATCCCCATCCCACTGTTTCCTTTTCTTGTGTGTGAATACCCTCCTCTGTTTGTTTTCCAGCCCTCTCCATTGCCACTATCCAGCCTTTGTCTGTATTCTTTGACTCCACTCTCATCCCCCTCCCTCAGTGTATATCTGCACCTCTCCTGTCAGCCTATATTATATTTTTATGTTTGTCCTTGCTAGTGACCCTCAACCTGTTGCCATACCTTCACCTCCACTTACATTCCCCCCAGCTTACCTTCTTAAAACAAAAAAAGAAAAAAGGGAACCTGTCTCACAAAAATAATTATACCCACCCCCTCCATTTACTTGCTCCCATTTTTATTTCACATTTCTCTTGTGTGTTATATTCTGCTTACTGGCCTTTCTCCCTACTGTTTCTTTTTATGTTCATATAACTGACTTAAGGAGTGCAGTTGCCTCTTTAAAGTGACATACTACTTTTACCATATTTTCATATATCAGTGCATGCATACACTCACTGAAGTGAGTGACCCCTTTGTGCTGATCAGTTTTTCTCATCTGACTCCTGCCTGCAACTGTAAATTTCACAATCTCACCACAGCTTCTGCTCATTGTGCGACTGGAATTACTAATTAGCTGCAACCAAAGCCGCAAGTGTTCACTTTGTTGACCTTTGGGTCTCATCTCGCTCCAAGCTGTACCTGTGGAAGGCTAGGTGTGGTCTCACTAGGCATTTCTCTGAATCCCATAGTATGTATTTTGTAAATTTTTCTGTCATCACTTTCTCTTTTCTACGTTAATTCACCTGTCTGTTTCTTTTAGGTCAAACAGGTCTCCCCTTAGATTATTCTGTTCTTGGTTTTGAATTTCTTTGTTTTCTCTCTCTCTTGCTGTTTCTCCCACTGCATAATCCTAACTGAGTTTTCAACCAGTTTTACTGCTAGAGGTTCTGAAATTTTGCTTTGCAGTGTATCTTTAATAACCATGTCATGCTTTGGATGTTTTTTTTTTTTTTTTTCATTTCTTGAACGTGTATCTTCTAATCATACTGGGATGTTGTCCATAGCTGAGGCTGTGCACTGAATCCACTCACTTTTCAGTTGATTTGTCACCTCAGTTTTTTGCCTTTCTGAACTACTGGGTGGCTTGCTTTCACATTCCTCTCTTGAGTTATTCTCTTCTTTAAAGGCAGCCCCTGGGTTAAGGATGAGATCCGTTTTTTAATCGGTCCTTAAGTCAATATTGTATGTAAGTCGAAACAAGTACATATGGTTCTTATTTAAATGTTACTTAGTCAAATGTTTGCCTCAATCTAGTATTTATTATACTTTTCTTTGCATATAAAACACTTTAAAAACACATCCAAGTAAAAAATCTTAAGCATAATAATGTACCCTGTAGTAATAACAATAATAAGTACAGTACAGTAGAATGTTCAATACAAAAAAAGAAGTATGTTAAACTTACCTCTTTTTAAGCTTCACTTCACATTTCTGTACTATAGGCATCACCCACAAATGTTTCCCACTCCTTCCTGAACTTTCAGACCTCTGCCAGACTTCCTACTGTCACCTAGACCCTAGTGAGCCACAGTCATTTGCCCATTCTACTGTACAGTACAGTAACTGCTTCAATACTGTACTGTACAAAACAGTGGTCTTGACCAATCAGATCACCAAAACAGTGATACTTAAACCAATCTGATCTCTTGTTCTCTGTGAAGGTGGAAGAAACTGCTCTAACAAGATGTGCGAGCAGCTTCACGAATG